>NW_028278532.1:0-222292 GCF_059751315.1 Micrasema longulum | reverse complement strand
TATAAGGTCCTTCCTTAACACAGGAATTTCCTATCTAGTCGGGACTTGAAACAATAAAACTCTGTACATCTTAAAACTGTGAAATACATAAATAAATAAATATATTTGATTTGTATTTTCTCTAGTACATCATGTTTTGAATAACTTTGTACATACATTTTTTTTTCAACAGAAAGGGAAAACATTTTTGAGAAGGGAATATGGAAGTCTAGGCATTTACAGGGCTTATGACCTGTCATTGGCTGGTTTAAGTGGCCACTTTACATAATGTGTAACATTCACCATTCTGTTACACAGTGTGTAAAGTGGCCACTTAAACCAGCCAATGACAGGTCATAAGCCCTGTAAATGCCTAGACTTCCATATTACCTTCTCAAAAATGTTTTCCCTCTCAGTTGAAAATTTTAAAAATATGAACAACTCCCTAGAGAGGAAATCCAGCCAGTCTGCAAGCATTTGGACATAATCAAACATTGTTGAGCTTTGTAAATATTTATAATGTTTTTTTTTAAATATTGTTTTTCTGAAAAATAAAGTTGTGATGGAGGCATTGAGGGAGACTAGGGTAGGGAAATCATGTATATTTATTGATTGCACGGTCTTTCTGCCCTATATTTAAAATAAAACCACTTAGAAATCATGTAGAAAGTAAATTTGTTAATATAGCGTGGCTGACAGAGAGTCCCCCAGGACTCTATAACAGCTGCGGGTGGAGGTGGAGTTTCTCCCTCAATGTAGTCGTAATGTAATTGAAAAATTGCTCTGTACAAATTGCCACTTCAAAGGTGAAAAATGAGGGTGTTTAAGTTCTTCTTATTCACCTTCCTCTCATTCCCAAGTTTTCCCTTTATTTCCAAGGAACACTCTCTGTCTTCACTTCCATTACTGCCGCGGTTGTACATTTATCGCCAACATCCCTTTAATGTCTAAATCCCCTTTTTCTGTCAAACATCGGATTCGCTAAGTCTTGTCGAGTTAACGCTTAGCTTCAAAGTCTTAAGAAAAGTATTACTTGCGAAATACAAATGGTAATTTTTTAAAACTGCCGTCTTTTCAATGTATTAAAATTAAGATAATCTATTCAAAAAATATAATGTAAATAATTTATTGCAGGAAAAAGACTGAATGCATCTAAGTCAATTTTATCATATAAAGAAAAATCAGATATTGTTTTCATTGATAACAGAAATAGCTGACAAAAAATATAAAAAAATTCATAAAAATAAATCAGTTTTACAGAAAAAAAAAACAAAAATTACGAGACAGTATTATTTTATTTTTATTTATTCAGGAAAAACAACAGTTGTTATATAAGAATACAAAATATAAAAAATAGTACATACATCCTGTTAAAGTTTTTCACAAATATAATGAGAGAACATGTTACACAGAAAAGAGAAAAATAATATGTTATATAGGGCCTTGCGAAAAAAAAAGAGCTCGTAAGAAGGTTAAGGGATGAGGAAATAGAGTGGAGGAGTGGAGGAGAAGGATTTTCATAATATAATTGACTATTTCAACATTTTAATAAAATAAAATAAACATATTTAAAGAAACATAAACTTATTACACACTGACAAATGTTTCATTTTACAGTGTTTCAAAAAGTTTTTTTTTGAAGTCACAAAATTTTGTATTAAAAATATCTAAATGGGGACAAAGTTAATTAAATTTGGAGCAGCTACGATAAATAAACGAGTTTTGAACATAATTTTGGGCAATGAGTTATACAAAGAATAAACTTGTCGTGTTTACTTTACGGGACAATTGATTGAAATACGCTCCAAGAGATATGGACTATCGATAAAATTGTTTAAAATTTTGAAGAGGAAAGACAGATCAGAAATGCTTCTACGTTGAGTAAGGGAAGTTAAACTATGAAAAGAAGAAGAGTCTTCATACGAGTCAAAATATGTAAGAGATTTACGATCCAGAAGTTTAAGGAATCAATTCTGTATTCTATCATGTTGTAATATTTATATAAATTGTATATCGAGGAATAAACAATAAAGTCCTTGTGGTGGGTCTCAATATTTTTAGTATTTTTTTTTCCAAAAATGATTTTAAAAATCCGTAATAATTGTTTTTAAAGAAATAATATATTTTTTTATTATTTTTCATTTTTCACCACTGACCGGGTTTTGTTGTGACCAACACCATTAGATTGGTGTATTAGATAACTGATTTTATAAAAAAAAAATATTTTGCTTTTTTCGGGTTTGGTGCCTTACCGGTGATGAATAATAACATGATATAACTTTGTTATATACCTTAAAAATGTGATTTTACAATTTGATCATTTTTATTTGCCGTAAACACTTGTACCGATAGCAACTAATTCCAAACCACGCCCCTTCCGGGAAACGGTTACGAAATTAACCTTTTCGTTCCGATCACACCCTTTTAATAAGATCAGACTTATCCGCACTCTACATAAGTTAGCTGTGCCCTAACTCGAACTCCGAACTTCTGCACGTCAGACGTAATCGATAGCTATTTGCATCACTATCCAGAAATACTCACCTCTCGCTGGCTTAGCCTGTCTGCAAACTGAGCTGCAAAGCCCAGTTCGGAATTAGAACTGACTATCGCCATGCATTAGCCGCTAGACTAAGGATATACCTTTTACAGCTACAAACTTATATGAATCTATAAAAGTATAATATATTGGATCCGATCGATAAAAGAGTACCTAAATTTCTATCTGTCAAACATTTTTTTTTCAGAATGTAAAAATGCGATGCAAATGGCAGGTTTAAAAATGATTAAACTGAAATGTTATATATATTGTATGTTACGTGTTAAAGCTGAAAGAATTTGTAAGTTAAGTGACAAAGTTGAAATAATTTGTAAGTTTAGTTAGAGAGTTTAAATATTTTTCAACAGCTGAAATATTTAGTTTATTACGTGATAAAGCTGAAAAGTTTGTAAATTAAGTAATAAGGTACCAGTTTTATGTAAACTAAAATAATAGAGCTGATTTTTATTTCGTCATTTATTTAATACTTCACCAGAATATATATATATTTATATATATAAAAGGCAATGTTTGTATGTGTGTCCTTAATGGACTGAATAACTACTAGGCCGATTTACGTGCTATTTTCAGCAAAATGTAGATATTTGCCACGAGCGTATTTATAGATATTAAAATCTTCAATTTAGTAATGAGAAAAAAAAAGTTAGGAGCGTTAAGGTTTTTATTTATCACCAGGGTTGCATTCGACGAGAATGCATATAATAAAAAAAAAGAAAGATGTTATTTTTTAGTTTATAAAAAAAGTTGGTTTTTGAAACAAACAACATTCGTTTTTTGTGAATTCCAATCAGATAATTTCCTTAAACTCCTAAAAATTTCAACCCATTTGTTTATTTTTACTGGTTTTTTGGTAATATAAACATAAAATCAGTTGAATTATAATACATTTTTGAAAATTGCACACCTGAATACAGTGCACCCCTGTTGGTGAGAAGAACAAAGTTTGACATTAGAAAAAAGCATTCTGTATTTGAAAAATTATTATTTAAAGTTTTGGAATTTAACCATCAAGTACCTAGGTACTCAAATTCAATATTTGAAAATGAATTAGATTAAGTTCTGGAGTTCAATCATAAACAAGTACCTAGGTACAACAAAAACCTTAAATATAATATATACATTCTTTCGATTGTGTTTATTTAATCTATATACGAGTATGCATAAATACTTTTACATTGAAAGAACAAGTTATACCTCCTATAAATATTTATATCTACACTACAAAATGCAATGAAGAATATCAGTTTCATAATGATTATTGCCTTCAAATCATTGAAAACATTTGTACATAAATCCATATTACAGTACGAAATTATTGGATGGGGTTGGTGCTTTTAAAACAAATATTTTACCTGTCAAAAAAATACAAAAACAAATTATAAAAGTTATTTTAAAAAAACCGTCTACTTTTCTAATGTCAAATTTTTAAGGTTTTAGATATAAATTGTTCTATAAAAAGACTTGTTTGCTTCAAATACATCAAGACAAAATAAATAGTGTTTTTAGGTCACAAAACGTAAGTACGCGACCTAGAACAGGTGGTAATATCTTAATTCCCAAATTAAAAACAACTACAGTACAACATCATTATACTTACAGAGGAATATTTTTCTTTAATGAAATGGAAAAAAAAGTACAGTCAGGAATACAATATATTTAAGAAAGAAGTGAAAAGTTGCATTTATAATTCTTCTTTTTGTAGCACTGATTAAAAACAGCATTCAACAATTTTTTTGTAGTTTATATATGTTATCCTAAAAATATAAATAATCAAAAATAAAATAAACAAATATAATTCAAGGTACTGAAGTAGAAAATAAAAATAATCTCAATTGAATTATATAACTATATAAGAACATTCAATCTATACAAACTTCACATTCGTTTGAAAATGCCCCAACAAGGCGAAACAAGTGTCACGAAATTTTTGTTTTTACATTTTTAAATTTGTAAAAATAAAATTAAGTGTTAAGTAGATTCAAATCAGTGTTTGATTTCTAATATTATAAGTTTAAAATAGCTTTTTGCGATAATTTCTGCATTTCGAACTTCAAAACGAGAAAAATTAGACTCCCAAACAATATTCAATAAAATTAATAAAACAACTACTTGATTAGTATATTAAAACAAATAATAAGAAAAATGATAATAAGAAAAAAATATTACGAAAAATCACAATTGAAGCACTAACTTTAAACAATTAAATCTAAGAATTTAAAAAGGCGATTAATAAAGAGAAAAAAAAACAATAACGAAATAAACAATATTTCTTTTAGTCTGCTCCAGTTTAGTTTGTAAGATAGAATCACTCTCATTTCACACCTCCCATATATATAAAACATGACAAAAATATAAGATTTATTAGATCTATATAGTTAGATTTAATATTAAGTAGACACTTTTAAAATAAAAAAGTATAAATTTCTTTAGTAAATTACACCTTGATAAAGAAGCTTGTGAAGCTTAAAAACAGGTATATGGAAGGATTTTTTTTAAAACAAAGTTGTTTTATTAATATTATTACAAAATGTTATTAAATATTTGTATGCCACTTACCGACTTTTGTATGTCTACCGGTTTCGAGACATACCCGTCTCTTCGTCACGACGCCAACACTACATGCATTTCAATAAGCAACCCTAACATGCATGAAAATATTTGTGGGAGAAAAAATTGAAAAATTTTATTTTTATTTTTAATATTATGTTTGTAACTTAAAATAATGAATATTCCATTTATTAAGATAAAATAAAATAAATAAAAGAAAAACCGCTGAATTTTTCAACGATTTCCAAAAAAAATATCATTTATTTAGTCAATACGATTTTTTTTTACAGAAATTAGAATATTTGTATGGAATTTTAAGTTAAATTTGTCAGTAATGTATTACGGTAGTCAAAATTTAATAAAATACCTCATATAATATTTTAACCCAATTTTAAAAGTTGACGATGTCGGTAGGTCCTATGAGAGTAGCATGTCATGAAATGTAAGGAATAAATAGATAATACGATAATATTTTGTCAGAGTGTAAAGTGTTTACGACAAAGTGCTGCTAAACTTATTAAAAAACATCGTTGATAAAATATAGGCTTAATATAAAATACAAAATATTTTTTCCCTCTTTAATTTATAGCGCAACTAAATACAGCTCCAGCAAACTAAAAATTGATCCCTGTAATTTAGATTTATAGCTAGCATTATTCAGAAAAGGATACAAACTATTTTTGGATGTACGTTAGAACTTAAATTATCCGAACTTCAACTATCTAAATTGCTGATTATCCGAATCGCTTTCAGAATTTAAAAAAAATTAAGACGGAAACGCACTGCGATTCGCAAAATAACGACTTGGCTTCCCGAAAACGGAGAGTGACAGTCAAACAGCTTATTTTTTATACATTTACAGTACTGTACGTAGGTACATATTTTACTAATGTACAGCACTAGTAAAAACATGTAACCCCTGACATGTAAAAGTGTTGCCTTTTCATTTAATTAATTAAAAGCTCATTGTTTATTTTCAAACATTCATTTTCACTATATATACTAACCCGTCTATATTACTGTAATGGAATATAAGCAAATCTCCCATAATATATAACTAATAAACTTCAATCTGTTTTCAATGCAGCAGCAAGGCTTATTACGGGAGTAAAAAATATTCTCACATCTCACAACATCTTCGAGATTTGCACTGGTTAAAAAGCCCAGAGAGAATAAAATACAAGTTGTGCTGGACAGTATTCAAATCCTTTCATGAAATGGCTCCAAAATACTTATCAGACCTTTGTATCAAGGAAAATACATGTCAAAAAAATCTACTCTTGGTCAGCATTTGATTCAGGAAGAGGAAAACTTGTTCAAATCCGGCGCTCCCCAAACACTAGATTTGAAGATCGTGCTTTTGCCACCTCCGGCCCCTCTGCCCGGAACCAATTGCCTTCAAACTTACGAATCATCGACAGTCCCATTAAGTTCAGATCCCAACTAAAATCCCACTTCTTTAAACTATCATACCCTCAATTTTAAATCTGGAAATATAATATATCACTTTAGTTTAGTTAGAATGTAAGTTTAGATATACAATTGTAAAGCGCCCTTGAGGTGATATTTTACAAAAATAGAGCTATATAAATCAGCCAAATATTATTATTATTTTTATATATACTATATAATATTACTATCCAATTTTTTTACTATCCGAATCGGGTCCGGTCCCAATTGATTCGGATAGTTGGAGTTCTACTGTACTTACAATATTACGTTTGAATTACAGAGTAGATAAATTAATCTATGGCAAAGATCACAGTAAAATATTTAAATAGATGAAACAAAATGGCAAAGCGTGAGCTGATTCATAAGAGTAGGTTTATTACATTTTGTAAGTGTCACAGCGCAAATGGATAACATGGGAATGAAGTGAATTTTCTGACCTTTTTGTGAATTTTCTGATTCCTCTGATTCTTAAGCGGTAAAACTCCGCACTGATAGCTTCGTTTTTATTGTCACAGTAAATTTATTTTTGTTATTGCTAGATCTTTTATTATTGTTTGTTATGAAATACATTTTTCGCGATGGTTTTTAAAAAAAATATTATTATGTGATAAAATAAAATAAAATAAATATAATAACATTGTTTTAAACCACTAATATTGTTTTTTCCGCCGACCGGTTTTGAAGCAAACAAGCTTCTTCGTATATATGGGAACATTGTAATACAATATATACACATAATAATAAAGGAACATTGTTAAAAAATCACAAAGACAAAGACAAAGACAAAGTCAATAAATATAATCAATCTGGGATATACCAATTAAATTGTAATGATTGCGATTCAATCTACATTGGAAAAACTAAAAGAAACTTTAATATTAGAGTAAAAGAACACTTAAAACTCTAAAATAATAATATTTTTTCTGAATTCACAAACCATCTGATAGAAAATAATCATAACTTGTATTTCATGTTGAAAATAAAATATAAAAGTTAGAAAACTTAGAAATCTTAGAAATTAAAAAAGCGATCAAAATATAATAAGAAAAAAGTAATTAATAACCAAATAAACTAAATTTCTTTTAGTCCACTCCTGCCTAGCTTCGAAAAAAATCATATAAAATTACTACCCTTTTAGGAAAAAGAAGACTTGATTTCTTGGCTCCACGTGTAGTATTTAGTAAACATGATAAAAATTAAATAACAAAGAATTCATTAGTTACGTAAACTTTGACGAAAAAGCTTGTTTGCTTTAAAACCGGTGGATGAAATTTTTTTTTCTTTATTTAAAAACGTTGTTTTATTTATTTTATTAGAATTAATAACCGCATAGTAAGTGCTTCAAATATAAAATTTAAATTATTATGTGTTTTAGATTTTGCGATGCGTTTTTGTAGCGAAAATTGATACGGCGATTTAACACGTATTTCGATCGGGGTCAAAGCTGATACTAAATCCAGGTGATAGATAATGAGTAATTATTTGTTTTTTGGAATCTTCATGTAGGTGCAAAAGGGACAGGATTGTATTAAACCAGAGGAAAGGAGACAGGTAAAGGAATTAATTTACGCTAAGACCCTTTATAAAAAACAGCCATACCACAAAACATTGAAATCATTTAAATAAAATACATTAATTAAACAAGTTCAATTGTTTCCTTTTTTGAAGCATTAATTTTGTGATAACTTATTATAATTTCAATTAAAAATTTGTTCTTCACTACGTATTAAAAAAAACTGAACAGTTTCAAAGCAATAAAGACTTCCTTATAAATTAATAATTTACTAAGGAATACTATCATATATTTTAATTTAACAGTGTCTACTAAATATCAAATCCAAATATATGTAAGAAATAAGTCAAGTCTTTTTTTATGAAGTGTTTTGTTTTTGTGAAGTAAGGAGGTGCTAGGTGAGAACGGTTCAATTCCCTTCACCCATCACCTACTAATCCCGTACCACTTAACTTCACAAGAACAACACACTAAATGATAAAAAAGACTTGGCTTATTAGCTTCATATATTTTGATTTAATATTTTGTAGACACTGTTAAAATTAAATAGGATAATATTCATAAGCAAAATATATCCTGACAAGGAAGTTTGTGTAGCGTCGAAACCGGTAGGTAAAAAAAAAAGGTCAAAAAATAAAGTTGTTGAATTTTAATTTTTAATTAAATTGTATTTTGATCAAATTTAAAAAAATCTCTACGTCAAAGTGGCATATGTACATGATAATGATTTGGTGTGGTAATCATTTAGAAAGCGATATCATCATTACTACCCTATCCGAACCCTGAGGTTCTATGGCACTGCATTAGAACATTAAATGCAGCGTTGTTTGATCATCTGTTTCATGAAGTAGGGTGATTAGTCTTAGGTACCAGTTTAAGGACAGTAAAATATTGCATTGAAAACTCATTTTATTTACTCGGATCAATTTAAGAGATCTTGTTGCCGCTTTTTGGATCCTCGCATTTCAAAAAAAAATTTGAAGATTCAATGAATAGATAATTACTTATTTAACATTAAAAAATGATTAGGAAACGTTCTTGTTACTATGAATTCACATTTACTGTTTTCAATGCCCCTGTCAATGTGAGTACAAATATGTCCATATAGTAAATTTAACGGTCACAATCAATCTAATTTTCAGTAAGTTAAGGAAGTTCAGTGCTATGAGAATTTCGATATAAAAAAATGTTTTCTTACGCGCGGTAAAAATTAGAGCATTTAATTCCATGACGAAGTTTCACGAAAATATATTAAAAAAATACCATAAGTGAACTACTTTGAACGTCGCCAACGTCACTAGTTCTTCCAAATCAAGCAGCGATAGTATTGTGATAGATTTCCAGACTACGGTAAGTCAACCCACCATATGCAGAACTCACCGAAGAGAACTTGTAATGTCACAGGTGGAGTAATTTTAAAATGAAAATCATGGCGCTTGTAATATGATATTTAAAAAAATGGTTTGTTAGTCTATTACCAAACACAAATTTTTTCAAAACCCCTTATTGTGATGCTAATAGGGTTTGTTAGTTTATAAGATTATTAGTAGACGAAGAGAATTAAGTCCGAGCAGGCAAACGTCGCGCGTCGCCACCCCTCTATTCAGCTCATACTGAGTAATCCTTTCACTACACTTTGAAACTTTAAAGACACCTCGATTCAGACATCTACCTTAAATATTGAAGTGAAAAACCACAGATTAAATTAAATTCAACTGATTTCTAATGTTATTTTCTTTAATTTTATCATGAAATGATAATGTAAATATTACTGCATAAATATAAATATTAATGATATTTACAATTTATTAAATAAAGAGTTAAACTTATTATATTATTCAGTTAGAATGAACAGATTATTATTATTATTTTTATATTCATTTTAAGCGAACAGCTTACAGCTGATATGCAAAAATCTATTTTAACGAAAGTTAGCTGTTGGCGCATTTTAACTTTTCCGAAACAAATCTAGTTTATTTTGAACCTATTGAAACTACACATTGATATCAGCTCTTGTGGCAGCTTATTCCAACCATCAACAACCATATTGCTCAGGAAATGCTTCCGTGCATTTAGATTCAATCTCGTTTTCTTCAGCCTGAGACTGTGGCCTCGAAGACGCGCGCGAGCATCTTGAACATGGGATCAAAATTTGGGTAGATAGTGACTGTAAAGTATTTTGTATGTCACCCTTTTCTCGCCGTTCCTGCAGTGTCGTGAGACCGAGAGTTAACAGTCTCTTTACACATGGAAGCCGTTTTAGGCTCAGCGACAACTTTGAAGCTCATCTTTGGGTTCTTGCCAACAATTTGATATCCTAAACAAAATCGGAATTATATATCTAAAACCTGTATTTGAGAGTAGGTCTGATATGGGTTTGGTTTATTTGAGTAGATATTTGGTGTTATATATGGAAAAGCTTTTTTTATCGAGTAGATAATTAAATGGGATTTTTTGTTATGTTTAATATGTGATATTTCCATTTCAAGTCATCTGTTATTGTTATTCCGTGGTCTTTTTGTTATTTCACAGCTTTCAAATCTACACCATTTAGACTATACATAAGTTTGGGGTTTTTCAAGCTGATCTGAAAAACTGTAGATTTGTTAACATTGAAAATGAGATGCCATTTCTTAGCCCATTCATGAATACTGTCCAGGTCTTGCTGTAGTTGATTTGAGCGAGTGAGTGGGTTTGCATACAGCTTTGTATCATCGGCAAACATTTAGGACTCGATTGCTGGTAAATCTATTATACAGAGTATAAAGAGAACCGGACCAAGTACGGATTCCTACGGAGCACCGCTTAATACTGGTTCTTCACGCGACAGTCTGTCACCAACTCGAACTTGATATGTTCGTCCTGTAAGAAAGTCTTCAATCCAGTCGTAAATCTTCCTATGTGTCCTAAAGGATTCCTATGTGGTACAGTTTGGCGAACAATATTTTAGTTGGTACTATATCAAATGCTTTTTCGAAGTTTAACTCTAGATAATATCCGTTAAAACAAATTTATCACGTCAATCCTTCCGAAATCGTACCTGAGACCTCAAGCATAGCAGGCAAATGCGCCAACCATGACACTATAATAGTCGTGCATTATACACGGCAGTGCATTGGAACACCGAATGCAATGCCCATGCACAAAGAGGTATAATGATATTGATTTTTGTAAAATAGGCTATTTAAAAAACGAGTGAGAGTGCTCATGTATGAGACATTTTTGATTTATCTTTTTAATTCTTAAAGTAACAAATATTCCGAACATTGTTTAAAAATAATTTAAACTTTAGTGTCAATAGAATCTTTTTGAAAAAAATCAGAATATGTTCCATTTGTAAAAACCATGAATGGGACAAGCCTTGCAAAGGACATAATATTGAATCGGGTTGTGGTTCTGTGGCTAGCGTTGTGGACTTACGGATCAGAGGTTTGAGGTTCGTACCCCACCTACCCTAACTGGATTTCCGTATTCTAAAAGTGAGTTATTTAAAACTCGTTAAAATTGGCCACTAAAATTTAAGTATTTGGATAAATTATAAGAACGCTAATATTTCTTTTACTATTAAAAAAAAACAAAACAAAATTAGTTTAAAAAAATGTTCAATCTAAAAAACTAAGTTAACACCTTCACGTAATATTTAAGCACATGTGTAAACACATACTTTAATGTTTCATAAAATTAGAATTGGGGTAGAAACATTTGTTATAAAGAGATTTAAGTAAGGTTTCAATTCCCGGCACGGGTGACATGAAATATTTATTTTAAAACGTGTTTTCGCACTGTAATATTTCATAGTCCCTGGACTGGCACCCGAAGCGTAAGACTGATTATTTTACCTTCATGTAACAAAAAATGATTAAGATCAGCTGCGATTGGTGTACAAATTGGTGGAAAGGGTAATTATGATTTAAGTGAATTTATTATGTTATATTTTAGTAAATTGGATTTAATTTAATTTAAAATATCTTGAGAATCAACTTAAAATATTGTATGTATTAATTGGTGCACCGGTACAATTTAAATGCACAAATTAAAACAAATTACTGCAACAAAAATTTTTTTTACATAAAAAAACTTGAAATACATACAAATTTCTTCACTGCGTGCTAAGAAATGCGGTTTATAGGTTAATACGTTTTCTGTTGTGGTGCTGATGTAACGTATTTTTTTATGGAGTTTTGGCTGGGAGACGATTGTCCCGTTCATGGTTTGTCCCATTGAAAGGCACTTTACCTTACAGATAGCACTATTTTTAAAGTTAAGAGTTCGAATTACCGAAATAACTATCTATTAGACCTATTTGGGAAACTCAACTAACGACGTTTTCGACAAGAAATATTTTAGGCACATTGAATAAGTGTTTTAAATAAATTTACTGCATTGACCTTTCTGTGCCAATATTTGAAAAAACCGCCACGTTTTTCAGTAAAAACCTTTCCGCTCTCTATTCATAATTTACTTTAATAGCTGGTAATGCCACGTGTAGAAATATACGAGTTCCTTCCATCAGCAAGTAACTTGATAAGTTGCTTTTTCCTTTCGGAGAAAACATAGAAAATAAAAAAAGGGTTTCTATATTAATAAGTTCAAGTCAATTAAGCTGTACCCTATATTTTAGAAAGTTCTCAGCGTCGCGTTGGCGTCGCCTCGCGCGTCGGGTCTTAAAAAAAATAAATCGCAAATAGTTTTTGTAAAAATGACACTCGCTTTCGGAAAATGCACATAAATATACGTTTATTTACACACACACACACACACACACCCGCATATTATATTCTATGTACAGTTTTTACCAATAACCGTCGGTAAGTGGTATTTAAGTAATATTAATTAACAGTTGATAATATTGAAGCTAAGTAATTATTTACTAATATTAGTTACAATAAATAACACTGTTTATTGATTTATCAGTTAGAAATATACCCCGTTTTACTTAGTAAACAGAAAATCTGATTGGAAAACAGAAGAATCAAGATTCGAATTATAAAAAGTTTTTACGGACGGTTTTATAACCATAAGTAAGCTTGATATAATTTTTAGATAATATTTAAAATACAGTTCCAATAAATTACACCGTTTATTTTTTTTGTTTTTTTTATTGAAAATTAATTTATTAACCCTTACGGATTATTACATTCATTTTATAAAAATAATATATACATTTTTATTCATACTCTGTTGTTCAAAATAATATTTTTTACATCTTTTAAAAAATAGGTCTGAGTCTTTTGTTTAGTTTGTCTGTTTATTGTATAATATCTGTCCCTGGTTTATTAGTCTCGACTGTCTTTGTCATGTTTGAGAAAGTTTTTTTATGATATTTTTCTGATATTCTCGTATACGTCCATGTTTACTACAATTTTTTACAAGTTTTAGTTCTTCGTCTACAATTACATCAGTGGCTAATTTATGGATAAATTTTAATGATTCTAGTTGAAAGAGTTCAGTTATATTTAAAAATAAAATATAAAACCGCCCTTGAACCTGTAGCAATTGCACAGAAATCTTTAATCAGAGTCATTTAAAAAAAAACATTTCGTTATTCAAGTAAATAAATTGTGTATGTTTTTATGAATGTATGTATGTGTATGCGCATGGGTGTATGTACGTGTGTGTGTATGTACATGTGTATATATGTGTATATTTATAAATATGTGTATGTCTGTATGTATATGAATCAAAATGTGTATCCGAATAAGTTTATATTTTGTTTGTCTGTGCTCTATATTAATTTGTTAACTATTACAATATATTAAAATGTAATTGCCTAGCTTGGAACGGGGCATGTATCCTTGTTAGCTGGGCAAAGTGTATATGGAATTGTATTTTAATAAAAAGTGTGAATAAATAAATAAATAAATATATTTCATTGCTTAGTTTAATTGAAAAACCAATTATAAGATTCCCAGATTGTTTATAAAACTGGCTCTAACAGTAATAAAATTTTAATTTGAATTTCAGTATCGAATGATGAATGTGTCCTCCTTTGTTAATACAATATTTTCCTCTTACAAAAGTGATGAAAAATGTTCACGTTTAAAGCTAAAACACAGTGCAGTGTTGCGAAATAAGACGCAGTCAAGCGCAAACTGCAAATTTATAGCCTTTTGTGCATATTTTCCTTTCTAAATTCCGATTCAAAGACATGTTTATGATGTGCATATAATAATTTGGAGGCGAAGAAAGGAAGAGAAAACATAAATATAAGACAGAAAAGCTGCAAAAATATAATATGACTTCTTTTTCGACCTGATTTTTTTTTTAAATGTACCAATATTTAAAATAGTGTTTTGTTATGTACAGCTTCGCAGCTAGGGGCGGGCCAGGCGGGCGGCTGCCAGGGGCGTAACCCTCAGGGGAGCACACTTTGCAGACGCACAGCCTTCTTTTCTCTTTCTAGAAAATAAGTCTCGGGGGGCGCAAATCTTAAATCTTGCCAGGGATGCTCCTGACCCTAACTACCACGCTGGTTATGTACTAATTGTTGATCTCAACACTATGATATTTACCAGTCCCAATTTACCAATTATACGTTTACGCATCGTTTGAAATAATTTGATATTTAATAATTAAAACTTATTGGGAACAGAAAAAACAGTTTGTAACAAATCGGAGATGAATGACTAATTCATTCAAAAGTTTACCAATGTGACGTATGTGGTATTTAAGAGTACCAAATAAAGGTTGTCTAAAACACTATAAACGTCTAACTCGATGCTATATAGATATTTTCGCGAGCGAGAGAGAAAAATTCACGCGTCACGGAAGCCAGTAGTAAAGTGGCCTGTACCGCTGCTATAGAACGCCAGTCGCCAGTTTTGCGCAGTTGCTTTCGGACTTTTGTTAGGGGCGGTCTCTCTTCTCGCTGCGAATGTCAGCCAATAGTTTTTTCATGTTTTTAGCAATTAGATTAAAAACATTTTCGCCTTTGATTTCAACTATAAATGATTGAAGCAATTGCCCATGAAACGAAATCGTGATAGAGTAAGTCTACAAATTACGCGGTATTGCAGTATCACCGGCGATATGACAATTGATTACTTTAGTATATTTCATAGCCTCTATACTAGAGAATTAATTCAATGCCTTAAAATAATAATGATGAAGTGTAAAATAAATGAGAGAGGGTCTGTATTTATGTATGGAGTTATCTGGGTCTGTATTTTCCAATGAAAATAACATGGAACTTGATTACGCTTTTACAATATTATCGTGTGGTGTGTTGTTGAGTGGAAGTTGCTTGTCGAACTAACGGAGGGGATGATGCACATTTAGCTTCATATTTGTCTCCCTCTTAACAATACCGAGAGGTGAGAGGGGTTAAATGCCACTCTGCGGTGTAACTCAATCAGGAAATGTACCCTCAAGAGGCTCAATATGCTTTGATCTCACGGTATATCCAATCAAACTACCTGTTTGTACTGCGCTCATACTCGTACGGGGATGTTCAAGATTTAAATATTCATTAGCAAACTAGCCAATGAACAACAAATATATTAATTTATTTGAACATTAAAAGATTAAAAATTATTTATTTATTATACTTATGGTTTAAGCTTATTACTACGCTTACATGTTAAATAACATACTAGTATGTTAAAATATGACCCGGAATTTGTAATTTAAAAGGATTGTGCTCAAGTTTAAGATTTTTTTGTCATGTAGTTTGTTTGTGGCAGCTTCGTACAAGAGTTGATCTTAGGTGTATTCTGCGAATTTAGCTTAATTTTCTTCAAAAAGTTCAACGCAAATCTGTGGATGTAAGAGATACTTCCAATAAAGAATACGCTATTTAGTACATTATTTTGGGTTTTTAGACGTTGTTACATAAATATGCCGTGAAAACGATTCGACAATCTTCGGAGTGTCGCTTGCCAACTGAGCCAAAACCCAAAAAATCGCATGAAAGCCCCCTCAAAAATCAAGGATGTTGAGTTTTTTCTTCGATTATGGTGTTATGCATCCGAAGATCCTTCCAATTGGCCATATGAACAATAAATACTTTTAATTCGGTGTATTGAAGCATTTGAGGGAGAATAATCGAAAAAAAAACAGATTTATGGAAAGATATCTCTGAGCGTTTACGCGAATATGTGGCCAAAAATAATGTAAAAGTCGTTGCCCATGCACCGTATTCACCTGATTTTGGCTCCGTGAGACTTTTTTCTGATCTCTAAACTCAAATTACCACATTGCAAAAAAGCGTTTGGACTCCGTTGAGGTGATAAAAGAACATTCGTAGAGGGAGCTGAAAGTTATTCCGAAATCGGCCTACGAGAAGTGCTATAAGGATTAGAAAAAACGTTGGCATGTGAGCATTGCTTGTAATGGTGATTAGTTTGAAGGGGATAAAATAAATATTTATAAATGATTGAACTGAAGTCATTTTTTTTTTACAAATTCCAGGGAATTTTTTAACATAAGATATACAAGAAACTGAGCAGGCATTACATAAATACAGGTAGCGAAGATAGACAAGGATAATGAAATAATGATAAACTTACAGTATTTATTAAAATAAGACATTATCTACACACAAGTCTCGGAGCTAACGTCAACCCTTTTTTATCCCACATTTTGTTAGTTCCAAAGAAAAGGAGGATCTAATAAAAACGGGAAGATTTATTCCAAAGAACTACAATTTATGTGACAAATTGACTAATCCACACATTGTTCATTAAAACAAAAAAAAATCCTTAAAGATTTGATAAACAGCAAATTCAAAATGCATTTTACTTTATTTTTTTAAACGAAAACTAACGCAGACGAACCACCACGATGACGGTTTTTCCGTAGAGGTAGGTAAAGCGGACTCATTGTATTTTTTTAATTTTTTTTCAATGGCGACTTATTTCACATATATTTTCCCCTCTGCCAAAGATTCTCACTAAACAGTACTGCCGATGTGTTCTTGCAGCAAAGGCATCCATTCAAGAAGCAAGCGGTGTTACCACTCCCGATTTGAGATGACACACTTTCCATGTCTGCCTAGATCATGCCATGACTATGCCAATTGAATTTTTAAATAGATTTTAAGATTGTTTAGGTTAAGTTAATCCATTATATTTTATATCATTAATGTCAATCTATTAAGGCTTGCATAAGCCAGTTGAGTAAGTTAAAAAATAAAATAGTGGAAATAATGATGACAAGAACGAAATGAAATAAGGTCTTTTCTGAACCGTGGACAGTAAAATAAATCTAGACTATTGAAATTCTTGTAAATGTTTTGCGAATACGAGAAATGGTAAAATGTTCCGGTGATTAGTTTTGATCTAAATGTTTGTAGACAAGGACTGGATTCCAACCCCTAGACAGTTATCAAGGTTGACATTTATCACAACGGAGGTTGGGAACATATTTGAAAATGGAATATAGCCACCTAAACTAGTCAATGATAGGACATAAGCACTGTAAATGCTTGAACTTATTTTCTTTTCAAAGATGTTCTATATCACTGTGATAATATTATGTTTTGAACTGGACTTCACCTCATCAAGATATATTATATAATAATACAGTAATAATAATATTATAATAAACAGTGATACAGAACATCTTTAAAAAGAAAATAAGTCTAAGCATTTACAGTGCTTATGTCCTATCATTGACTTGTTAATAATATATCTTGATAAAGTGAAGTCCAGTTTTTCAGGATTTTACCTGCAAGTACCTATCGAGTCAAAAACATTCGTCCAGAGTTCTGGTTATTTTTCACACACAAAACTGTATTTTTTGTCCAGCCGGACACAAAAACTGCAATGTTTCACAGTCTTAACTATTTGTACACTATTCATATTATTGAATGAATATAAATAAAATATAAATGAATACTTATATAATATATTAACTAAGTATCTAATGGCTGTAGAGTGCGATTCGATCCAAAATCCTTAACACAACCACGTAATCATAATCTATTCATACAAACGATAAATACTATTGCAACAGAGAAAAAAAAACACTTTTGAGAGGGAAAATGAAAGTCAAGACTTACTATAGAAGATCGCCGTCTACTGTTGGACATGGGGGTGCTTCATGACATACTTAGTGGACGCCTTGATAGTCCGGCTCTTTTGTCGGAGTTATCATTAAATGTTCCCGGCTACCGCACCCGTCACACGTCGAGCTCTCTATTTCATCCGCCAGCAGTTCGTACGAACTATGCCCAGAACTCTCCACTTATACGTTTTGCTAGTGAATATAATTTGAACTTTCCCCTTATTGATCCATTTGATTGTAAAAAAAATAGCATTTAAAATGCGCGTCTTAAAACATACTTTTTTGTCTTATACTTAGTTTCAATAATAAAGTCTTATTTTATCTTATTTTATTTTATTTTATTATATTTTGTCTCTAATTCTTAATATTTTAAATATATTTATATTTTCGACACTTGACACTTGTGCAATATTTACACACATGTCCATCCTCATTCCAATATAACACCCACTCACCCACCCTCTCACTCACTTACACTCACACAAACACACTACTATGTATTGTACGTGTATTTAATGTATTTCTGTGGATATCTGTCATTGGTATTCTTTGTATATTTCATTTGTTGTATTTTTGTTACATGTATTACTGTTGATATCCCCAATAAATAAAATAAAAATATTTTTTTTTTTACAGAGCTAATGACTTCTCATTGACTGGTTTTAGTGGTAACTTAACACTTTGTGTAACATTCACCATTTTGCATGTACAATAAACGACCATATTTCCTAAACTCTTTCATTTGTTGACTTTTGTGCAGTAAAAGTTTAAGTAAATATGTTTGCTTATAATTGGATGAAAATTTAATATGAAATAATTGTACTAAACATGATTTTACTGAATTTCACCCCCTTTTCACTGTTTAGCAAACATAACACATATCATGTTTTATATTTAAAAGGGTGTTTTCACACCTGAATTGGATAGTGGTCCCGCGGCTAGTGTCTAGGACTCACGGCTCAAAGGTCCGTGGTTTGAATCCCACTCTACTCCAACTATATTTTGAATTTCTAATAGTGAGTTATTTTCAACTCGTTGAAAATGGTCCTCAAAAATGAAATATTTGCGTAAATCATAAGAACGCAAACACTTGTTTTTTCATTTAAAAAAAATATATTTCATAGTTTCTGGACTGGCACCAGAAGCGTACGACTGATCATCATTATGTAACAAAAATGATCAAGATACGCTGCCTGTACCAATGCAGTACCCTATGCATAATATGATGACTATGATGATTATTATTATTAGAGCGCACATAAGAATATGCTTATATGTGCCCTACTTCCAAATGATCTAGCAAATGATGTCTCCATTTCGTGTTTAGTTGTGCAAATTAATTCGTCAATTACCGTCCTTCAGTTCAAGTTCCCACAGTTTCGGTATAAGCCTTGGAGGAAATACAACCGTTCGAGTTCGCAAGAAGTGTTATTACACGTCATATATTATTTTTATTCTCGGAGTGAAATACGTCCGGTGTCAGCTGCAGAGATCGTAAAACCTTACAAGTCTTGTTAACCCTAACTCCTTCTCTCGGTGAGTATGACCAATATCATACCCGGCCGTATTCATACCAAGGAAGACGTAATTATCAGAATGTTCGAGGATTAACGACGAACTTTAATGCTACCCGTAATTAAATTACATTAAAATCAAACTGAAGCTACCGATGTATCAATGGAGATCAAGAAATTTTAAAAGAAAAATAACGAAGGCTTTTAAAGCTATCATTTATTTGCAACAGAGATGGAGAACATTTTTTAGAAGAGTCTAGGCAATCAGGGCTAGTGAATTGTTATTGACGGATTTAAGTGATCTTTTTACACTTTGTGTTACATTCACCATTTTATATATGTATATATAAATCAGAGGCGGTTTTTCATCAAAAACGGATTGTTGTATAAAACTGCTGTTTTTATGAAACAAAATCATTTTATGAAACTGCTTTGGGGCACATTGTCGAAACACGAGTTTTAAAAAACAATATCATTTTAAATTGTTAAAATTCTTTAAAATATTTATAGATTGACTGTTTAGCTAAAGTTATATCGATACAGCAATCTTCAATTTTTCATAAAACTGGTAGTATTTTTTTTACAACTTTACAATTTTATAGAATTAATTTTACAATTTTTTAATTTTTTTTTCTCTTTTTTCCTTTTTTTTCTTCTCTTTCTCTTTTTTAAAACTGCTATTTTATTTAATTTACATTTCTTTTATAAAGGTAAATATTTATATATGTTACAAATGTAATATTTATTTTTTCATATACTTATTTATTTATTTAATTAATTAATTTATTTATTTATACTTTTACATTGCTTGTATTCTTTTTTTATCCAGAATAATGTTCCCTCACTGGGGTGTCCCGTGCCGAGGGAAACATTTTACAAAATGTAAATATTACATGAGTAATATTAGCTATTTAATAAAGTTAACAAAATAATAACAATAAAAAAAACGTAATTAAACCAATTAACCTAATTATAATTAACATAATAAACAATAAAAAAACAAAAACATTAATAAAAAACATAACCAATTTATATAGACTAATTAATAAAATTCATAAACAGTGCATACATTTTACATATTTGGCTTGATCCACTCATCGATCCGTGCGTAACCCACCTCCACTATCCATTTCTTAATAGCAATTTTATATTTTAAATATAAAATTTTATAAATAAATACTGTTTACCATTGTATAGTTTTGTCGATGTTTTTGTTCTTTTTAAATATAATGCTATTTTTTTTAACTAGTTTTATTTTAATTATGTAAAAGGTTCATAGAACCGTAAATAAGTAAATATGTTTTTACGATGGAGCGAAATAAATCTCTAAAATATTGTAAAATCCAACTTTCTGCAAATGATGCACTAGTTTACATATCTGGAGATAATTATGATAAATAAAATTAATTACGATTTAGGAAATATATCAAAATGGTTAAAAGTAAATAAATTGAAATGAAATATATCAAAAACAAAATATATGAATATTGGGAAAAAAATAATACTCCAGGGTTACAAAACCAATATTGATAGTTTAAATATAAATTATGTGGACGGAATAAAGTATCTCGGGGTCTGCTTGGATAGATATTTAAATTTTAAAAAACATACTCAATATGTAACAAAAAAAAACAAAAAAAAAATCATTTATGGGAAGATTACGAAATGTACTAGATTTAAAAAGTAGTATTCTTATTTACAAAAAAAAAATGTCCACACATAAACTACTGTTCTTCCATTCTTTTTTTACGTAATGAAGGAGAAAATCAAAATATACTAATTCTTCAAAATAAGGCAATGAGGATCATACTAAAAAAAATATATATTCGAATGTAGAAAGAATGCAGAAAGAAATTGGCTTGCTCAAAGTAAAGCAAAAAAATAAATATAGTGTGGCAATTTTTATACATAAAATAATTAAGGGGATGAATAAAATAAAAACAATAATAAAATTTAACCAACAATGTCATACATATGAAACAAGGGGTAAAAAAAAAAGATTACCAATGAGGAAAAAAACAGAATCTCAAAACTCATTGTACAAGGGATTGGATCGGAAATAAAAAAAATTGAAATATTTAAAATTAATTTGAAAAAATATTTAATGAGAAATTTTGATAAAAAAAATTGTAACATTATTAAAAGTTTATATTAGTTCTTAAGATGTTATGAACTAACTTAATAAAGCATAAATAAATAAATAATGGTGCATAGGGAACTTCATTGGTACACCAATCGTGGTGTATCTTAATCATTTTTGTTACATGAAGGTAAGATGATCAGTCTTACGCTTCGGGTACTAGTCCAGGGACTTTGAAATATTCAAGCGTAAAAACACCTTTTTAAATAAATACTTCATTTCAACCATGTCGGGAATCGAACCCGAAACCTCTTGCATAATAAGCAAACACGCTGACCACTAACACTACGAGGCCGACATATATAAAATAGTTTAAAATTAAAGAAATAATTTAATTTGGCGCTTACGTTACTTTCATTATACTCACAAAGCAATAAAATAGTAGATCTTTTGTTTCCCAGACAAATGTCTCATTCCAAGAAACATTTTTCTCCTCTGCCGTAGAACCACGCCCAAGCTCGGAAATTGAGTGAATGACGTCATTACATATTTAAGATAGATATAATGACGTCACCAGCTGCGAAAGTGTAAACAGGGGTGACATGTGGCCTCCAAGGAACATTGTATAGCTTTTACTATGATCCCAGCAGTAAAATTTGTCGTGATTTGTACATAAATTTTGCAGTGTCTCCTTATTTATAGATCTCGCGTTTGTGAGACAGATTTATAAACCATACTTCAGTTTGAGTCTTGAGTCAATATTAAAAGAAGTAAGTTATAATTCCACATTTAATTTTTATACGTGGCCATAGAGTTAAGGATAGTCCAGAAACCGCATACGCACATCAAACAGAAGGCGACTAAACTACTCATAAATGAGTAGGTTTACGTTATGACCCATTAGTTTCTTTGTAGACGTCGCTCAGTACGCAACTCCTGGTTTGAACTCAACTATGCCGTGTTGTGTCTTTTTAAAGTGTGGAAATATATCTTAAAGAAACAGAATGCAATCACATTTCATGTGTTATTAGCAAATGAATGTGTATGTAACAAATGCATTATTTTTCCATCTGTCAGATTGTCGAAGAAACAAAATGAACATTTCGTTAGTGTTGCCAGGGTAGTATTTTTTTTTACCCTACTTTGCTCATCTAATGAGAGAACTAACAAAAAATGGATCTCGAATTAAACAACTCTATCGTGGAAATTTGATCGACATTATCTTTAAAACATCAAATATTATTTAACATGATATAAAAATATCCGTTTTATGTCAAATAAAATTTGTTTTATATTTTAAGTTCAAAGATTATTAATTCAATTACTCTTATCAAAGGACCCTTTACTTATCAACTCTGTTGTGTCAATCAATATTTCCGCGTGTACAATAAAATTTTAGAGAAGTTAACAGATTGCTTTTTTTGAACCTTACATTTGTGTTATAATTATATTTTTTCTCATCGTGTAACATTACGCGGCGGCATCACGAATGCGCGCGGCAAAAGTGCGGCATAGTGAGGGAATTATTATACACAGTCCGATGTATTCAAATATGATTCTACGCTCCTTCTGGACTATTCTTAATTCTATGTGCGAGGCGTTAAAAATCAAAGTACACACATATACTCGTATATTAGCTTTTAACCGCTTTCGTGGTATTAGGGAGAAATAATTTAGAAAATCAATTAGTTTTGTCGTTTATTGATAGTTTTCGTTTATCAATAAGAATATTCCTGATGGAATAATATATTTTAACCGAATCGGCAATAGCTTATTCTTCCAACCGTTGCTATACAAGAAATACGATTGTCCGTTGGTCTATGGAGACGTAGCATCGTTATTCTGTTCACAAATCAAAAATCCCACAGCAAAACTAAATTTAAAATAAGAATAATTATCTCTCTCTAGTCCAAGCATCCACGTAATATAGAAGTCTAGGCATCAACAGGACTTATGACCTGTAATTGGCTAGATTAAGTGGCCATTTTACTCATTGCGTACCATTCACCATTTAGCCCACCTTCAAACATCCATATTTATTTAATCTTTCATATGTTGGTGTTTGTGAAGTGAGAGAGCAGAAACCTTTATTTATGCGGGTGAGATTCATCTAATTGTATTATATCACCTACATACTAGGCAACGCCTGAAAATCTTACTTTTTTAATTTCTTTACTTCTTCATGGATCAGGTGGATTTATTGTTATTCATCTCTGTTGTAATATGTTAATACATTTACTGTCTTAAAACGGAGAAGCTATCCCTAGTTAAGCAGTTTACAAGACTCACCAGCAAAAAACAAAATATGCGTGAATGTACAGATTAACAAATTAATAGTGTATATACAGGATAATTATTTTAATTTGTTTCAATTTAATTGTTTGTTGAAATTACCAATAAAAAAAACAGATTTACATTTTAAAAAAATGCTTTACTTTTATAACAATTTTCTCATTTTTAGCGACAAAAAATTGTGTTCTAATGTTAGCACTCATTTTTTAACTTTTTGATATCTATCGTATTCTTCTAGAAGACTTTATTTCAATTTAAAATAAAATGTATACCCACACACAGGCGATGCCTATGTGGGATTTTTTTTGTGTTAATATAATAGTTTTTTTTATAAACAAATAATACAATCACTAGATCCTCAAATCAAAGACAACTTAAACAAATACATCCTTATACCACCTTCGGACAAAGGGATTTTGAGTGTTCTGCAATTAACATCTATAACCTACTTGCACTGTCTATTAAAACAATTAGAAATGAGAAAATGTTAAAAAAGGCTATAAAAAAATGATAGTGGAGTTGAGTAGAAGTAAAATGGATTGTCTCATTTGCCCAAACCAATATTGAATAAACTACTCCACACATATATGGTAAATATTATGTTTTGTTATTTTACTGTACGTATTATAATATAAATAATGTCGGTGTAAATAAATTAAATGTAAACTTAAATACGTAGTGTTTAAAACTTTCTGAACGATTTGTTAAGTATCTGTATATTAAGTTTTTTTATTTATTCTCATGTGCAAAAATATTTAAAAAAAGTTTATTGTTAAGTGTCCTCGATACGTATAACCCCAGTGAGGTTATATAATTTTATTATTAATCTTAGATTATAATGGAAAAAAATGCATAAATTAATAAATATACTCGTATATGTTTTTAAATATTTGTATCAAAAAATATTTCATCTTTTGCTTACAATGTTACACGACGTTACGCAACTCAACTTCATATGGATTTTTTAACACAGCCTTTGAAGTGTTAAGTTATTATGAAGATTATTTTCCTTTCTAATATATTATCCTATTATTATTTTTTAATTTTGTTTACTAAATCTAACGTAATATATTGAGACAATAATGAAATAAATAGTCATTGGCTAAAATTAAAGTTGTTTTATAAATATAAAATGAAGTATCTGCTTTAAATATAAAATTTAACGTTTTAAATCTTATGATATAATATAAATAGTATCCTTTGTGTTTGCATAAAGCATTGTATTGTGATACAAAATGCGATCCACATTCTTGCTCCAAACCGTAGCACGGTTTCTAAAGATCGCCTTTCTGAATTGTAAGATTTTATATGTAAATGTAACATTTTTATTACATGGCAACCCGATAACGATCGCTTGGAATGTTTTTTTCCTACTTTTTACTGGAGAAATGAAGGATTCCGACAACTGAAGGAGATCTGAACACATTTCCATAAGACATTAAAGATTGCTATTTTACCCATCGGCATAAAATGACCACGAAAATTCGGAATGGAATATTTTATGTATTGTTTATGGTGTCTTGCGTAGTTCATTCGAAATGAAAAATAACTATTTCAAATCAATAAAATAGTAAAAATATACAAATATTAACGTTGTTTAAAATTACATATGTCTTATTTGCCGATCGGTTTCAAAACAAAAGTGTTTCTTCGTCAAGGCATAAAATAAAAATTAAATTTGAAATGTTATTTTTATTATGTCAACACCAAAGCCGTGAGGTTGACAGGTCCGAATGCGTAGCCCGCTGCAATGTCAGCTCGGACAAGATATTAAACGCCGCGGCGCGCCGTGCATTGGAAGAACTCATTACATTTCATCTTGGCATTTTGTGTCGCCCGGGCCCGGCCACCAGCTCTTCGCCAGTGTTCACTATTTTAAATTCCTTCTGTACAAAATAATAGGATGTAACTCGTGTGTAACCGCTTAGTAAATAACTTAAGAAATTTCTAGGGTATCTTTACTAAAGGGAGTGGAGATACTATCTTTTTTTAAAAAAAAATTATTTAACTTTTTGTACATAATGTTATTTGTATATTGGCGGGCTTATTGCTAAACGGTAATTTCTTTCAACCAGTTTTATTTTTATAATTCAAGTTACAGAACATATTCAGTAGAAAAAAGATTAAAAAGCTTAAGATATATAAAAATAGAAATAAGCGTAATAAATTACCTTAAATCAAAACTATTACTCAATGGGAAAAAGAAAAAAAAGAGGAAAGAGGAAAGGAGGAAAGGAGGAAAGATTAAAGAAGAAAAAGGAGATGTTTCTTCAGACGTGATTTAAAGAGAGATAATGTAGTAACATCTTTGATGGTGGATGGGAGATGATTTCACAGTCGAGCCGAAATTTTTCACGCAGGTATATTAAAGGAGCGTTAGGACTATGAAGTACATTGAAAAGAAGTGAGAGGGAGTGATAGTCTCTCAGCTGTCTAATTTTGAGCCATTTCAGTTGCCTAGGATAATCAGAAATGTGGTCATATTTTCTAAGACCAAAAATGTACCTTATGCATGTATTCTGAAGTCGTTCAAGTTTATCTAGTTGCTCACAGCTTAAATCAATCATGAAAACATCAGCGTAATCTAGAATGGGTAGTAGTAATGCTTGTACAAGGGTGCATATAGTATTGATGGGTAAGCATTTTTGCAACCTTCTAAGTGAGTGCAGACTAAAAAATATTTTGCGGCTTAATCCATTAGTATAAGCTCGCCAGCAGCGATATTCATCCATTTATACTCTTAGATTTTTTACGGATTTCCTGTATTGAATATTGGTACCATTGACATTAAGAGGATTAAGTGAAGATACGTCTAGCTTACTAAGCAATCTTTGACTACCCGCAAACATAATTTGTGTTTTAGATGGGTTTATTAGTAAACCATACTCTTTTGTCCATGTTGACACACAATTTAGTGTGTTAGACATAAATTCTATTGCTTCGCTGGTGTTTTCAGGTCTGCAATGAAGATATAGTTGTAAATCATCTGCATAAAGATGATATGAACAATTGAGACAATCTGCTATCGGATTGTTAAACAGGGAAAATAGTAATGGTGATAAAACTCCACCTTGAGGTACACCAGCGGTAATATCAACCCATTCCGATTGATGATCTGGTGTTTTGATGCACAGTTGTCTAGCTTGTAAATACAATCCGAACCATTTTATAACCGGTTGTGTCATATTTAGTTACACTATCCACGGTTGTACCCGTCTGACTTCATACTGGGAACGCCTGGCTACAATTGTTTAGAGTACAGAAGAAAGGCGTACTTGCTTATGTATTTTTTCCGATTAATCCGTGGTATTACGATCAACATAAGTGTAATGGAGAGTATTCTTTTTTTAAATATCAGTACCGGTCAGAGCAGGTATAAAGGTTATAAACACGTAAATAAGATATTGTTATAAATTAAATATTACAACCAGAATTACATTACATTATAAATTTAATATTTTTATTTTAAATGTAATGTAATTATCGAAGTATTACCGAAAGCATAATTTTAAGTAGAAATAAAGGAAAATGTCACAAAAATGTATCTGATTTAAAATGTTTGTATTTATTTTCAAAAACAAAAAACAAAATTTTGGTTCGGCCACTTAAATGTTCAATTTATTAACTTCAAATTATGACAACAAATTTTAGTTCAATACTTAGTCTTTATTGAGATCCTAGATATCTTAGTTTAATCTAAATTTGAAATGGCGTAATCTGCCGGTCTAAAAGTAATTATGTTTTAGTTACATAAAACTTATAAGTATATTTTTAACGAGAAATACCTTTAAAATTATTGTTTTTATCTAATTTATGTTTTTTATTATTGCGCGACAAAAAAAACATTCGTTTTAAAATGGCTAAATCGTATGATTTCCTCATTTTGCGTGCGTTTTACCAAATGACAGCCTTAAACTCAAATTAGCTCACGGGCACCCATCCTATAATATCGATATTTGCTAACAATATATTGTGGCCTAGTGGTGTGATATCGTGCTACAGGAGGATATTAAAAATCTCCTAGGTGGACAGAGTCCGAAACGATAACGTTCGAACGATGAATTGAAAAAGATAAAGAGGTACTAAAGACCATAAAGAAAAGAAAACTTGAGTACTTTGGGCATGTAATGAGGGGCGAAAATTTTAAAATTGTACAAGTCAATCTACAGGGAAGGATTGAAGGAAGACGCAGTGCAGGTAGAAGGCGCATCTTTTGACTAAAGAACTTGGGTGACTGGTTCCATTGCCGCACTCAGTTCTTGTTTAGGGCAGCTGCCAACAAGTGAGAATTGTTACGATGATATCCAACCTCCATTGGGGAGACCAACGATAAAAAGAAGAAGTGGTGTAGTTGTTGTGTTGAAAAGAAGTATAAAAATTGAAATAGTGTAATCAGGCGTTGCCTAGTAAGTGAAACAATTCAGTCAGATGAATTTCATTCACACCAATAAAAGTTTTACATCAGAAGAGTTAAGGAAATGTTGATGTTCAAACATAGACACAATGGTGAACGTAAAACGGTTTGTAAGGTGGCCACTTAAACCAGCTAATGACAGGTTATAGACCCTGTAAATGCATGGACTTGAATATTCCTTTATTGATAATGTTTTCCCTCTCTGTTGAAATAATTTTAGATTTATATTTTCGGACCAAATTTTATTAGCAAAAAAATTTCAACACCTACATTAAAAAAAATATGAAAAAAGATTGTCGGATTAATTAAAACCGTTCCTTTCACAGTGTTTTAATTTTAATTTTAATTGATCCCTTTGCGTGGTACCGTAAGAAAAAAAAATTTGTAAGTTTGTTCTTTCCAAAAAAACATTCACCTCTTTTGAGATATTTAACAGTAATAAAATGATTTCTTTCACAGGTTGTTGAAGATTGGAAGTTCGTGTCCATGGTCTTGGATCGCTTCTTCCTCTGGGTGTTTACTCTGGCTTGTATTGGTGGTACCTTCGGCATCATTTTCCAGTCTCCGTCTCTATATGACACGAGAATCCCAGTAGACCAGCAGCTCTCCGGGATCCCGCTCAGGAAGAACAACTTCATGCTGCCGAAGGACATCGAGAGGATCCAACCGATTAACTAAGAAGTCGAATATGATTAACAAAAGATTTTTCCGGTCTCAGAAAATATTATTTAAAAAATAATTTAAGTATGGAATGCTAGCCAAACTCCTCGAATAGGTCTTTTTTTATTTATAATCCAACGCTTTGGTATAAGCTGGTATTTTTAAGAATGGGAACATCAAAATCCAATTTAAATGACACTGAGTTACGTGTTGAAATAAAATACAATGGAGTTTAATTAAAAGAATACATGTTTACAATAAAATCAAAGAATAATTTACTTAGACGAGACTTTGATTCTTAAAGATATTCAGATTGTGTGAAGTATAGATATTAGTAAAAAATATACCAATCTTAAACACTTAATTACTAAAATACATGTATTTTTTTTTAGTAAATAGGGTCGTTTTACGTTGCATTAGTAATTTTATTTTTAAATAAGCAAAAAATTACGACGTTAACGGTATTGATATGTTTTCCGTGTGACGTCAGATAAATTTTCTACAAAAGTTTAAAATATGCATATTTTGAATTACCCGAAAACGATAATTTTCGCGCCCTGTGCGACAAACGGCACTTTTGGCGCAAAACTTGTACGCTATGTTTAGTAGAAGTGCAGTCCGCTGTCATAACGCGTGACGTCACAATGACGTGAACTGCGAACCGTTTTGTATGTTCTCATTTTTAAACCCGAAAATTATAACTGAAAACTTATTTTGATAACACTGATAGTTATATCACGAGAATCATGAAAATCCGCTCAAAATATTTATTATATTAAAAAAATTATTACGAAAATTTTACATTATTTCAACTCAATATTAAGATGAGTTATGTCATTATTAATCAATTATTCATAATATCTACGATTTAATAATATGTATGATTCTTATTTAGAAACTTTACTGGTCTGTCTTTAAACTGTATTTTTTTTTGTTACTTTATCATTGTCGACTGTTTGTTTCTTAAAAATAAATAAATATCGAATTGTGAATTCGATCAAAAATGTTTCATCACTTTCATCTACTTGATATTCCATATGGCTTGATCAAATTAAATAATATATGCAACGTAAAAGCAAACTCAATATCTTAACGAGAGCAGAGATTTTTTGTCGAATGACGCATAACCGTTACAATGTTTTTTGAAATTTGGTACTAATTTTAAAATTTGTGAAAAAACGGACGAAACCAATTTTTTTGTTTTTTTACATAAACCTTATTAGCATAAAAAAAACAATACATACAATAAAAAAATGGAACACTTAAGGTTGAACTTGCTAAGAAAGAGTCTGGCTCTTGTGTTTGACAAGTTTACAAAATAATATAAAAAAGAAACAAAAAATGCAAAATAATACAATAAATAAAAAAATTAACAATTTAAAAAATTGAGAAAATTTGACATTAATAAAAAAATAATTAAAAACACAAAATTTATTCATGGAGATACAAATTGATATACACAGGCACATATAATACATGCATCTTTATTTTCAAAATGTAATATACAATATTATGATTCAATTGTATTCATTTTTTATTCATTTTTAGAAAAAAGGTTCGTTATTTAATTATTTTTTTCACATTGTAAACAATAATTAATAATAAAAATAATGCAACCTCACTGAGGTTACCCGTGCGGAGGACACTTAGCAATATATTTGTTATTTGACGAGTTAAATAATAGGTTAGTAACATTTCTTTTTTTATGTTAACGGTTTATTTTGTTATAACTACATAAACGACTCACTTAATTTCTATAGTTAGAAAATAATTTATCAAGTTTTAAACGCTTAATTAAGTATGTAAGAAAATTTCTGTCAAATGATAATAATTATACTAGATAATTTTAAACATCTTAAGAATACAAATAATCAAATGCTTATTAATTCTTAAGTTATACCTCATTAAGTAGATAACTGGCAATATTTATAAAAAAATATAAGATTTTGGAACATGATTTTATATACTTTTTAAAATAAATATGACGCTAGTAAACAAAAATTTTTATGTTATTAAGAGTAGTTTTGGATTCATTATAATTTACGTAAAGTCTATTGACTTCATTTTGTTCTTCCAATGTCAATATTATTCCAAATGTGTAAAAAAATGTAAACAATGATTAAAATACTCCAAATAAATAATTCAACATTACAAGCTTTACTTATTTCCCCAACTTTTTTTTTTTTTAATTAAGCGGGATTTTTTCATTATTTTTATTAAAATAGGGAAATATCAAATACTACAATAACCGAAAAAATTGATATTGGGGAGAAACGTTTTCATGTATAACTTTAAAAAATAAAATATAAAAAAATATGTCTCTTGAAAAACGCGACATGTTTGGAATTAATAGTTGTGACGTCAAGATTTGTGACGATGTTGTATAAAAATTTGAATGGAAAGGAACAAAGTTGAAAATTAATATGAATTCGTGACGTATGGGAAATTAGAAATAGTTTTTTATGCTACTATTAAGTAGCAAAAAAAAACTTTTTTTACTGGATGGTATTTCATTTATTACTTTAAAAATGTAAAAAAATGTGATATTTCCTTACGTTCTACACACAATATGATTTATGTGTCCAGGTGGATGAAGAATGCAGCTATGTGTGCGGAATAGAACCAGAATCCTGAACGGGTGTTTTCGACTCGTTTGCTGCCCTCAGGCAAAAATTATGAAAAAGGAAATCGAATGGAGACAAGTCTGCCTTGTTGTTTGATGGTTGGCACGCTCGCTTACCGTTCTTGAAGTCATTGTCATCATCATCATCAGCTGTCTGTTGTTCAATGATGAACATAGGCCTCCTTCTTAATTTTCCACCTCCCTCTTAATCTCCTTACCCTGAGCCAACCGCATCCAATCACCCACAACCCGTCTTATGTTATCAGACCACCTTTTCTGAGGCCTGCCGACACTTCTTCAGACTGTCTTGGGTCGCAATTCCAAGATTTTTTTAGTCTTTGGTTCTGGCTATATGACCAGCTCAGCTCCATTTTTGGTTGGCAATCCTGTGAACACGTCGGTTCTTAAGGTACTGTACTCGATTTAGTTTTATATTCAAAACAAATATTTCAAGTCAACCTTCCCGGGGATTCCCACTCAATTTCCCTTTTCAGGAATTTTATCTGAGAGCAGCCATCGAGTCGAAGACTCCCGTCCAGGAGTCTGGATCTATTTCAAACATATAAATATATTCTTCACCCGTCCGCACATAGATAAATAGCACATACAGAGGAAGGTGAGTAATTTACTAAATAAAGAAAAGAAAATCAACGCATTGAAAAGTTGACGAAATATTATATTATTGTTCAAACGAAGGTAAAATAATTAATGAAAAAAGGGATAACTTAACTCTAAAGACTATGTTAAAAAAACCCCTACCAAACGGTGCTGTATCATCATTTTTATGATCTCATATTAACAAAAGTCAAATGAAGGGAAGGCGCTCTAAAACACAACAGTCATTTTTGAAATAAATTTCCGAGAGCATGTCAGTATTTATTGAATACAATAAAAATAAAAACGGTATCAATCTTTAGAGTAAATCTTTAAGTCATTTATTTTTTTTTTTTTTTTGAAATAAACGGCACTTAGCGCCTTTTATACAATACATAAGTTAAACAATACAATAATTTACTTACATGTAAGAAGAGTTAAGCTATAACATTATAAGTAAAATAAAGCATTTCCAAAAAAATAATACTAAGAGTTATTACAAATTAAAAACTCTGAAATGATAAACAATGTAAAACATTTGTATGAAACATTATAAAATATTGATAAAAAAATTATAAAGATAACTAATTTGTGCTTACAAACAAAATCAAAGACAAAAAGAGCCCTAATAAAAAAATCAAAACAATTTTGAACAATACAAAATAAAAAAAAAAACCTTATATTGTTATCCAGAACTTTTAAGTACAAGCTTCTTTCCTACCCATGAAATACAGGAGAAGGAAAGAAGATATATTTCTCACAATAACAATAAAATCATAACATTATTGTATAATATTGAGGGTAAGTAAGCAAACTTATTTATTTAAATAAAACAACAGCCAACACGAAAAAAAAAACAATACGGGTAAACGTTGTTTTACACCGGGGCTCAGTTCCAAGAGACTCCGGCGTAAAAAAAAACGGCGTAAAATGAACACAAATATAATGGAAGATATGAGGTAAGGTTCCGTGTCAAAATTCTAAGAACAATCTAACAAGTTTATTTAAAATATATCCTTTATATCGTCGTTGCACATCAAATATGGGCCATGTGACTCGAAGCACATTCTGAGAAAATCATCAAAATGCGACTTTTTGGCATAAAGTAATGAATATTTTAAATATATATATTACTTTATTGAAAAACACTGTATTTTTCCTACTTCGTCCATACTCAGAAGTGATATTTTCGGTTTAGTTTTTAAAAGAAAAACATTTTTATCGATTTTCTTAGAATGTCCTCCGAATCACATGACCCATATTTGATGTGCAATGACGATATATTCAAAATAAATTATAAATGTATTTAACAAATACAATTTAAATTCGTTTACAAAATAAATAATGATTTTTTATAATAAATGCTAACTCACCAGTTCGTCGGTACTAAATTTAACTCTCACACTCTTTTGAAAAAGCATTCAATTTCATTTGCTTTGCTTGTTGCTTCACTTTTTGCAGAATCATAGCATAAACTACAAATATTTGAATATTCTTCTAATTTTAATAATGATAAAATAATAAATATAATCATACCTTTTTATTTTTCTTAAAAACAAAATGAAAACTAGCTCGGGAACAATTTCACACACACAATAGGCTGCTCGCGTAAACGGTAATAGAATAAAACAACGTGTAAAAGTGTGTGTTTTTATTAGAATTGTGGCGCCTACTGTCGTCTGGTGTCGGCCGAACCGGAAAATCCCACACCGGCACCAACTGGCGTAATTGTATATTGGCGTTAATGGAACCGGCCCAAAACGACGTTTACCTGTGTTTACAAATAAACCAAAATTATAGGTAATTTACAGATTCATAATTTACTATAAACAATGCACTTTAAAAGGGATTTTTATAATTAGTTTTATTAATCATCATTATCATCATTAAACATCACAGCCATACAAGGGTTAAACCAGCCGTGAAAAATAATTCACCATCATCATTATCATTCCCTTTCCGCACCCAATGGTGCGTAGGGCACTGCATTGGTACACCAATCGCAGCGTTTCTTGATCATTTTTGTTACATTAAGGTAATTGGATCAGTGTTACGCTTCAGGAACCAGTCCAAGGACTATGAAATATTTTTAGGGGAAAAACATCCATTTAAATAAATATTTCATATCAACCATGTCGGGAATCGAACCCGAGATCTCTTTCATGGTAAGCAAACGCGCTGACTATTACACCACGAGGCCGACAAATCATTTCATTTTTTTCACTTATAAATTTATTGCAAAAAAATAATATACATACTTAATAACAGGGAATCTATATAAAATCAATTAATGTAAAATGAAAACGTGTGTTAAAGTGTTCTCTGTTTATGATAGTCTCCATCTTACATGGCACAGCCTGTTCTAAGATGGAGATTTTTTATCTTTAGAGCGTAAGTAGTCCTATACTAATAAAACATTAACATAAAAAAGAAAAACTAAAACTACTTAATTATAAATGCCTGGCTAATCAAATGTAAGAAATAAAAAATCATTATTATACAAATATAAAGTATATATATGTGCCAAGAATACATGTGACTTAAACATTAATAATATAGTATAATATATATTAAAACAAATATAAAGCAATGAAATACGTAAAAATATAAATAATATGTGTACCAATTATATAAAGTCCTACGTTTATTGATTTACACATATTTTTAAAAAAAATCTCTCGCTACACTATTTATACATGCCGTTATTTTTATTTTAAAATTTGTTTTACATTTTGAGTCTTTTATATTTGGCAATAAATCATGAAACATTTGTGGAGCAATTACATTGTATTGCTTTTTACCAAAAGCGGTTGATACAAATGGGACAGTAGGGTTAATTTGTGTTGCTGAACGAGTGTTAGCTCTTTACATATTTGGACTAACTTATTCTTCTCTCGTATGTGTAAACAAATTTCCTGTAAGACATCCAAAGAAAAATATTCCAGAAATAATAAGCCGTAGAAGCCGTACGGAGATTTTCGTGTTATAAAACTTTTTGAAACCGACGTAAACCCAGCTTTGGATTATCGAAATACTCTGCAGAATTTTTGCTAAATGCTTGAAATACATCCCCGGTGGTATGAAAGGAATGGCACGAAATTTTGTGAACGTCGCGGGAGAAATGCGAAATATTTCAAGTGCCGCTGTACCCGGCCACGGTCTGTGGACGGACTAGAAATTTCAAGAGTAGCTCTTATCTCATTAAATTTTTTACCACTGAAATCTGCTGCAGTTCGTCTTTAGAAGTCTCTCGTCGGCCACTTTTCCGGCGATATTTTGCACAGTCAAATTATTTCGGAAAAATAAAGTTTTTAATTGATTCAACGACCTTTAATAAATAAAAAGAGGATATAATGATGAATTCCACTGTTTTCTATTTTTTTTCTATAAGCGTACTATTTAACTAACAAAAAAAAAAATTTTTTTTTTGTGCGTTATTTACAAAGATATGATTTTTTAAAGTTACATATATCAAATACCGCGCCAAATGACAGTAATCAGTGTGTCACTTTTCAGTAGTGACGTCATGAAACGGTTGGCGTTCTTCCTTTACTGACCGCGGTAAGTTGTATTTCTCCAGCCAATAACAAAACTGACAAGAATCTATGGAATATTGCTTTGATAACTTCATTTAGTTGATCGTAATTTGCTCATTTCTCTGTAATGGTTGTTTTTACGAACGTTTCGATTTAGAAAAACCTAGAAAGTTGATATAATCTCTGGTTGAAAAAAGAGTATAATGAAAATGATACTCTTTTTTTTCTATGGTCAAAACGTTCCTTACAAGGTGCGGGGGATTTAAAGCGGAAACCGGAAATACTGAACGTAGATATAAGGAGTGACGTCATTATTTACGATTTTAAAATGAATACTATTTTTAACATTTTTTATTATTTTTGCGTGCGTTTTTAAGATATTTCATCCCACTCCAAAATTTTTAAATATTCACATGTACACGAAAACGTTTTTAAAATTTAATTCAATAATTATTTTGTTTTATTTGACCAACAAGCGCTTTCCCCTAAATCTTTCGTCTTTAGGAGTGTTGAATCGTTAACAACATTTTTAACAGATATCATTTTTACTAACAATTTATTGGCAAATCAAACACATTTTTTTTACGTAAGAAATTACAACAGGGATGGAGAATACCTTAAAGAAGAGAATATGGAAGTCTAAGCATTTACAAGGCTTATGATCTGTCACTGACTGGTTTAAGTGACCACTTTACACACAGTTTAACATTCACCATTTTGCCTATGTTTGAACTTCCATATTTGTTGCTATAAGTGAAGTTAAATAGCTGAAACCTATAATGTTGTGAAGATATTCATCTGACTAAATTATTTCACATACAAGGCAACGATTGAAAATAATAAGAAATGTTTAATTGTTTCTAAAATAACATTTTAAAAACAATGTGAACAAAACCCGTGGCTACCCCCCAATTCTTTTTCTCCCATTTTTTCTTGAGTTTTCTATTTAAAAGCGTATGCGTATGGAGTCTGCAATATCAAAATATAAATTCATATAAATTCAATAGAATCTGTTAAAAAAAAGTTCTCAAAGTACCTTTTGTAAAAGTTACAAATTTCTAACCCACTTTCAAATTCAAATTACAAGCAACTTCTAACTCTTTTTCATTTTAATTCTCTGATAAAACGCCGCGTTGTTTTCGATTTAAAATTTCTGTATAAAATATTAAACTACAAAGTAGATACTAACCTCCTAAATAAAATACAAATAAATGCGGGATTGAGAACACTCAGACATCGGGAGATATTTAAACTGCCTTTGTTTTCAAATAATGCTACATACCACACACCTATGGCCCGCATGTGTCGGGAATATAATATATACTGCCGAAACAATAAAATTGACATTTTTCATGATACTCTCTCAGCTTTTGCGAATAATCTCTTAGGAATAAATCTTATTCAATAAGTACACACGTACAACTTATTTTTTATTGCATTGTATCCTGTATAAAAAAAATAAATTAAAAATATGTATTACAACTTAATGTATCAATCTATTTTGTGTAATTCTATAATTGAAGATATATATGCATGTAAAATTGTATTGACGAATGCTTTCAAATTGTATGTTTTCTGGTATGTATCTTTGTTGAATTACCTAATAAAAAAAATAATAAAATAAAATAAAAAAAATTAAAGGATTTTAATCAAATCAATTTTATATCCATTATTAAGAGAATTTTTAAAAATGAAATTTAATTCATTTTCGAAGTTGAGTTTAGAAAGAGAAACATTTATTAAACGATGCAACATTGAATGGAATGCGTAATGTTTTTGGGAAGTAGAGTGGGGTGGTTGGATGAGTTATCAATGACGTTATCCGTGTAAGTTGGTTTTCGGAAAATGTTAAATTCTTTTTGATTACTGATGTTCGTTAATATAAAATCTAAAATATTTAATTTATCTTCTTTTTGGACTTCTAAGGTGAATTCATCAAAAGTATTTATAAAATTAAGAAATGAAGTTAATTGACATTCTGTTCCAGTTCAAATACAAAAAACACCATCAACATAGCGTACTGATAAAAATACATTTTTAATTAAAATATAATTAGAGTTGAATATTTTAATCTCAATGTTATCTAACAGCATATATGCAACTAAAAGGCTTGTTAGACTTCTTATCGCTAGTCCTGAAGTTTGGTTGTAATATTTATTATTAAATGGGAAATAATTTTGATTTATGCAAATGTTAAACAAACGACTCAAATCACGATTTCAATGTTGATGGCTGCAGAAATAGAGGAAGTTAAAGAAAGACATGGCACGATGCCAAATTCAACAAACACTTGATGAAAATTCTTGTTCTCAGAGGTGGTGGTCAGTGCTATGCATGCTGCGGAAGGCGAGAGTTAACATTTTAAATCTTCCCCTCCAAGCCCAGATCCGTAAAGTATCGGGCAATTAGGCAGAGGGCGAGCTTTTTAACATACTGAGGGCTGGTATTCCGAACGCAATTATAGCGCGGTATAACGCGTTTGTACGTACTAAATACGCGTTACAGCACGCTGTAAATACGTTCGGAATACCAACCCAGGTTTGACCAGTGGTCCCCCAAGGATGAGGCTCCTATTATAATACAAAGCAGCATACTCCCAAAGAATGTGTATAGGTGTTTCCTCGCAGAACCTACATCTAGAAGTTTCGGAAAGGTTCATTCTAGCGAGGTGTTTGTTCAATCTACAGTGCCCTGTAAGGGCTGTAGGGATAATTCTCACTTAATTTTGTCTGAGCTATATTAAGTCGAAGGCAAACTTTTGCGAGTTAGAATGATGGACATGTCAAAAGTTGTAATAATCGACGCGCGAGCGTGAAAAGAGATATAGATGTAGAGCAACCTAGATCTGTAATAAAATACAGAGTGATATAGCGTTCTATCCTCACTGCTTACCCTTACGGGAAAACGGCGTAATGGTGTGTTTGTTTGTTATTTGTTTGAGTGAGTTTTGTTTCTTTGAAAGTTTGTATAAGAGATGCTTTTGATATTTTATATGTCTGTTTAATTTTCATACGAGTTATTTATTTATTTACGGTTCCATGAACCTTTTACATAATTACAGTAAAACCAGTAAAAAAAATATAACAAAAAATAACATAATATTAAAAAATAACAAAAACATTGAGAAAAGAATACAACGGTAAACAGTATTTATGTATAAAAAAGAAATATTACATCTGTAACAAATAAAAATATTAACATTTATATAAAAAAGGTAAATAAAAGAAAATAGCAGTTTTTAAAAAAAAAAGAACAGAAGAAAAATAAAGTGTTTTAAGAGAAGAGTTAAAAGTTCACTTCATGGTTTAATACAAATATTAATATTAAACAATAATACATTTAAAAAATAATTATTCACACAAGAGTAAAGAGTTAAAACAAAAGTGAAGAACTAATAATTATTTATATTTTTAATTGTTAATTATTTTTCAAACACAGGACTTGATCATCATTGTGTCGTATATCATCCTTTTTTTCTGATTAATTTATACTTTGTACTAGTCATACGTCTGGTTGAGCATTGCACTATCCGTCCAATCAAGCTGGAATAAAAATCATTTTTATACAACAATGTTTTAGTACCTATGTGCAAATGTTTGCAGACTGGCTGGATTTTGGATTCGTGGATTCCCTTCTTAAAAGTGTTTTCCCTCTCTGTTGCAACAAATTTAAATAATTTTTATTGTTAATACCTAAAAAATATTCAGAAACTCATATAAAATGATTTTATTTTAAATTTTTTCCTTTTTAAAAACTATGGTGGAAAAGAGATGCATTCAAATACAAACAGATCACATATTTCATTAAAAGTTTTGGAAAGATTTTTGCATCATTTCCGGTAAGTCCGCCATTACAAAGTATCTCCAATAGACTTTATGTGGGAAAAGTTTTCTCCCGAACGGATATGACCACCCCTTTACTTCAAAACTAATATTTTGAAAGACTTTTGTGTACGTTGATATTCCCAGTGAAGAGATTTTATTGCATTTTATGACTCGATTCGTACTTTATCAAAGTAATAAAAATAAAAGGAAAAACTGGTTTTTAAATATGAAAATATAGCAATTTATTGCAACAGAGAGAGGGAAAAAATCTGTAATGGAATTCTAGGCATTAACAGGGCTCATGATCTGTTATTGGCAGATTTAAGTGACCATTTATACATCTTTTTTTCTTCATCCAATTTTTTGACTTTGGTGATGTAAAATGCGAAATTCACAATTTTGCCCATATTTTAACATCCTTGCTTTCTCAACTCTTCACAAAAGTCAGAAAACGGAAAGGTTGAGGAAATAATATAAACTTAAACACAGGCAGAATGGTTGATGTTACACAACGAGTAAAGTGACCACTTAAATCAGCCAATGACAAGTCATAAGCCCAGTAAATGCTTAGACTTCCATATGTTCTTTTTGAAAATGTTTTACCTCTCTGCTACAATATTTTGTTAATTTTTTTATTTATTAGATTTTACCCACGACTTCATTCGGGTGGTATTAAGGATAAATTAGTTACATAATTATTTAGTTTTGTTGCTAAGCAACAACAATTTTCGAGATGGAATGATATATTTTTTCGGAATAAAAAGTAGTCAAGTTGGTCCTCCAACTCGAAAATTCGACGATCCGTTAGTCAATACTGTATAATACAACGGTTGTTCGTGAAGGATCGATAAACAAAATTTTATTTGAAGACTGACCTCGTTTACCCGAAAATACATTCTCAAACCCGCGATCCTCAATTCACAAAACCATTCGCCACCGGCTAGGCTACATCACTAAAGAATGACAGGAATCACACGGCTCCAAGTTTACTTCATAAAATACAGAAATATATCAGAGACAAAATATTTTTAATGAAAACATCTTCCTTACAGTATGTGAATTTATTGTTTAATGAAAAGATTTATACATTTATTTGTATCTAATTTAAGTTTTTACCAGAATCCATTAAATATGCTAAATGAACCATGATTATTTACAAACATTATTATTAATAATATAATCCATTCAAAATTGCAATATAAAATATTAATTTTTCAAATTTAAATTCAAAGTTGCTGATTTCACCAAAATTTGGCATCAATAAAAAAGATGGCGACGCGTAGAAAACGGAATCTTGAAAAAAAGACATCTTGGCCAGTTTCTTCAATGATCTTGAGTGTTCCATTTAAGGTCATGAGCCATCTGGTTGGATTTGACATCAGGTCCAGTAATTGATGCTCCAATTCAAAACCATAACTTTATCCCCAGAAAGTTCTCAGAAAATACATACATGAAAGTTTCTTGATTCGTTTATTTGTCCGTAGATATAATCAATGTTTTGCCTTTTTTAATAATGTGCAATGATAAATTTAAGGATACGATTAAAATCCTGATCCTGAATTATTCAAACTGAATCAATCTGTCTACCAAAATGTGGCGCTGGCCGTGTAACATTTTTACATCGAAAATAGGTTAAAATATAAATAATTGGTTAAAATATATGGAAAAGAGACTGTGAATTTCAATCGAAGATAAAAGGGATGTATAGAGACACTGGTTTAGTATGGATAAAAGTAATTTAAAGCACTTACACTCAAGGTAGCCCCCTTTTTGAAGATCGCTTACGCGATCGCACCAGCTCGGTTCACATTGTGTCACGGAAGATAGCTTAGAAAAGAACTGTACTGGTAAATGCGTTCGCCACAGATAAAATCACAAAGATTGGTTACAATATTCTCTGTGACGATTAGCAAACGTAATCCGTTACAATACTCACTTTTAGTTTTTCCGTGGGAGTGAGGTATTTTTTTCGGCATGAAAAGTAGTATATGACACTTGTCAGCTCACCGATTATACTCAAACGAAAGAAACACAAACAGAAAAAAACACTTTACAATTTACAATATAACAAAGTTTGGATTTTCACTTGTTTGCGATTGAAATTTATATTATGTACTTATATGAACGCACAGACAGGCATTCTTTTAACCTTTCCTTAAAATGATTTTATTGTACTCTTTCCCGTATTATTATTTATAATGAACCACTAACCAAAGTCTGGTACTATGAAAATGAATACAGATTCGTTGTTTTCGTAAAACATGTATTTTACCAACCTTTACCTTCATTCTTGGCATGTTTATGTAGTATATTGTTGGAATATTTACCCGAAATCTGAATTTGGTAGTTATATGGTCTACCCATACAGACAGGGCGGGCGCACTCATATATAAGGAATTTGAATGCCTGAGGCTAACACTAGAAAAGGCCATTTTACAAGAAAATGAAAATTCTTTTAAAGCTTTGTAACGTCTAAGAGTTGAGAAAAAGACCGCAGGGAGCTTTTCTTGTAGAATATTTCATGTACCGAAGCTTTTGATACAAAATTAAATGATACGTATGAGTTGTTAATTTATTTTTTGTATAGGTAAAAACACAATTTGCAGAACTTGCGAGTTTTTTTTATGAATGATTTTTGTACGTATAATGTTTGTGGTTTGTCTGTTACACATTGCTACAATTTTTCATTTATTTGTTTTATGCTTGCTTTTTTATTTTTTATCGGTTTTCATTATTTTATTTTGAAATTTGAAATAAGGCACACATAAACATATTATTATGTGTGCTCTAATAATAATAATGATCATGTCCAATAAATTTAATCCCAGTCAGAGAAGAATTCACTTCCCCCTTTTCTCAATCCAATAAAGTGCGTATTAAGTACTTCTGGATTACCTTCTTTCAGAACAAAGATGCTAAGGCTTTCAGATTACAGAACGCTCCTTCGGGCAGTTTTTCTCGTTCAGCAACGAGCAACTTTTCAGTGTATGTGGGCGCCGCCGAGGAGACTTATTTCCTCAGATGTGGTGTGTGGTATGTGGTGGGCAAGCTGCTCAGGATTCGCGACGTCGACGCTAACAAGTTGGACTAGTCAGTAGTGTTGCCGGTGGAATGCAACTGGGCGTTCGAAGCATTTTAAAGAATTACACCCCCAGCAAGATGTGACTCACTGCGAGCCTACTGGCAGTTTGAACCCCGAAAAAATGTTAAAATAAATAAAAATGTGAAATTAAAAAAATAAAGAAAGAAAAAATAAAGAAAAAGTAATAATGAACATATGTAAAAGCAAATAATGTATAAAAATACTAAAATAACTTTAGGTTTTATTATAACATCTAAGAAATGAGAAAAAAAAACTCAATAGTCTCTATATTGTAAGCCTATTAATATGAAATTCCTCAAGACTTGTAGGACGCATATTTTTAAAAATTTTATGTGGAAATATATTTTATTTTTTGTTTAGTTTGAATTTTTTCGTTTGAATAATAAATAATTGAACAATGTTCGAGTATGTCCAAATGCTTGCAGACTGGCTGGATTTCCTCCCTAGGGAGTGATTCATATATAAATTTATTCTAACAAAGGGGAAAACATTTTTGAGAAGGGAATATGGAAGTCTTGGCATTTACAAGGCTTATGACCTGTCATTGGGCTGTTTAAGTGACTACTTTACACACTGTGTAACATTTACCATTCTGCTCGTGTTTGAACATCCGCATTTCCTCAACTCTTCCATCTGTTGACTTTTGTGAATTAAAAGAGCTGAAACCTTTATCACGTGGGTGTAAAGTGGCTAGACTTCCATATTCCCTTCTCAAAAATGTTTTCCCTATGTTGAAAATAAATGAAAAATTAATAATTGTTTTAAAGGTTAAATAAAGTATGTCCATTTAAGAAGTCAAATAGCAAACAAGTTAAAATTAAATTCCATTGACATAACAACTTGGTTTTTACTTAAAAGTATGTAATTATAACAAAAAATTAGACGTGTATAAATAAGTTAACGCTGTTTGAAATTATTTACAAAGAAAGTGCTTTAAAACTGAATATTAAGAACTAGTTGCACCAAAATTTGTGATTTTATACACCACTTAACATAAAGGTATATAAACTTTCGCGGAAATTTTTATGTAATAATATTTCTAAGTAACAAAATTATTGTAAATTTGTTACAACAGAGAGGAAAAAGATTTTCGAGAAGAGGATATGGAAGTCTAGGCATTTACAGGGATTATGACCTATCGTTGATTGGTTTAAGTGGCCACTTTACACACTGTGTAAGATTCACCATTCTACAAATTTAGATCTAAATAACTCTTTAGGGAGGAAATCCAGTCAGCCTGCAAAGATTTATTTTGAAATTTTTTGGTATTTTAATTTCGTCTTAAAATAGTACAAACATAATACATGAATGTCCTAATATTGATTTATGTCTTATTATAATTGAAAATACGAATTATCAACATTTCTTAATAATATAATTGTACCTCAGAGGCAGACGGATGCAAATCCAGAACTTGATGAAATTACATTTCGATTTTCGTATCCAGTTTATGATCATGTCCATTGATTTTGAAAAAAAAACATCTAATAATTAATGAACCTGTGTATTAAGATACCGAACATACAAATTAATGTTCTGAATTAATATAAATCACTTAGAGAAAGTAGATTGTTTAGGCTATTGTTGAACGTTTGACATTTGGATTTGCATGCGTCTGCATCTGAAGTACAGATATGTACACTTGAAATCATGAAAATTATTGCGGAGATCAAAACGTTTGAAACCAATTCACCATATTACTAGACAAAGCTCCAAGAATAATTCTGAGAAAAAAAAACAGATACCCAAAGGTGAAGACGATTCTAAATTACTTAATTAAAGTACTTACTCATTGTAAACAAAGAAAACCCCTTCAATACAATGATCTTCGTTAAAAATATCATTTAACCATTATTTTGGAAAACCCACCAAAAAAACTTCCGCAAAGCTAACCCGAATTCGATTTTTTTTTAAGATACATGTTTTTTTAACTAACATATAAATAAAATTATTTTTTCTTTTCTAATGGTATTCCCTTACAATTAACTGTACAGCTTGGTGCATCAACGAGTTCTGTGTATTTGTATTCTATTTATTTATTTATTAAAGGACATTGTCCATGTATACAATTTATAAGGTTTAAATATTACAATAAAAGAATAGTTTAAAACATTAAAAAAAAAGAAAAGAAGCATTGACAAACATAAGGGACATCGAGACAAGATCTGGACTTTTTATTTAGTGCTCGTTAAAATCGTTGTAAACTTAAACCAAAAAAGTCCAGATCTTGTCTTGAGTTAACAATACGACAAAGACGGGTTATTGGAGAATTAAGGTCATAGTTTGTTCTATGCTGATCGATGAACAGTACTTCATTGTTTCTCAATCTACGAGTCGGAATATTGAATTTTACTTGTCCCAGTAATGATGGAACATCGATTATACCATTTAGTATGCCACATATATGGAGTCAATATTAGTTCTACGTTTTTGGAGACTAGAAATATTTAACATTGACTCTATTTCAGCATAAGAATAATTATCTCTCTCTAGTCCCAGCATCCACGCCGTTTTTTGAAGCAATCGATGTTGGACTGATTCAATGTGATTTATGCGATTGACATAGAATGGAGACCAGACCACGGAGGCGTATTCTATAAGAGGGCGAACAGTTGAGCAATAAAGAGTTTTGATTGTAAGGACATTAGTAAAATCGGAGGATATTCTGTTAATGAAGCCAAGTAATTTCAGTGATTTATTTACTGTATTATTTACATGCTTGTTGTATGTCAGTTTATAGTCCAAAACAACTCCTTAATCTCTCATGGACTTAACTACATCAATTTTGGAGTTTTCTAATAGGTACTCGAAGGAAATTGGTTGTTTTGTTCTATGAAATGACATTATTTTGCATTTTCTTACGAATTGGCAGCTTGACTTCATTTTTATTTCTTGTTTCATATCACATGAAAAAGAAAAAACCTTTTGAGTCAACTCTTTTGAGGAATTACCATTAACCATTTTGTGAACATAAAACATTACATTAAAATATATCAGTTGACGTACGGTCATACTTTTTGTTGGTTTTAGTATCAACTTAATCCCAGTGTATCTATTCCCTCTCAAAATTACTCCCATAGCTCTATTCTGCAGAACAGTAAGTTAGAGACTCACATTTGTGCATCTGGACATATTCAAAACATTGTTGAATTAACTACCTGGTGAAAGAACTATAACAAATTGGAAAATTGTTTTCAGGCGTTGCCTAGTAGGTGATTTGGTTCAGCCGGATGAGTCTAACCCACTTAGTAAAAGTATCGGCTCTTTTACTTCACAAAAGTCAACAGACGGAAAAGTTGAAAAAATGTGGATGTCGAAACATAGGCAGAAGTGGAATGGGACACAGTGTGTAAAACGGCCACTTAAACCAGACAATGACAGGTCATAAGCCCTTTACATGCCTAGACTTTCATATTCTCGTCTCAAAAATGTTTTCTCTCTCAACAACAACAACAAAAAACTATCACGCCGTTTCCCCGTAAGGGTAGGCAGAGAGGATAGAACGCCACATCACTCTATTTTTGCACATAGATCTCGCTTCCTCTACATTCATACATCTTCTCATGCACGCGCGCCGATTATTCTGACTTTTGACATGGCCATCTTCAAGTATTTGTTGGATTTCATCATGCCATGTCTTGCTCGGTCTTCCTCTATTTCTGCATCCATCAACATTCGCACTGTAAATATTCTTAGCCTTTCTTTCGCTATCCATTCGTTCTACATGTCCAAACCAACGCAAAGCTCCTTTCTTGATTTTGTCGATAATGCTTGTCTCGGACTTACATAATGTACGGATCTCCACATTTGTGCATCTATCGTACATAGTTTTACCACACATTTGTCTGAGAGATCGCATTTTGACATAATTTAGTTTACTTTCATCCCTGTGTTTCCAAGTCCATACTATTTTTTATTTTATTTATTAAGGAAAAACAACAGTTGTTAAATACAAAATATAAAAAATAGTTCATACATCCAGTTAAAGTTTTTCACAAATATAATGAGAGAACATGTTACACAGTAAAGAGAAAAATAATATATCATATAAGACATGAGAAAAAAAAAAGCTCTTAAGAAGGTTAAGGGATGAGAAAATAGAGTGGAGGAGTGGAGGAGAGGGATTTTTATAATATAGATGACCAATTCGAAATTTTGATATAATAATAAAATAAACATATTTAAAGGAACATAAAATTATTACATACTGACAAATGTTTCATTTTACGGTGTTTCAAAAAGTTTTTTTTTGAAGTCACAAATGTTCCCATATATCAGGGTCAGGATCAGGACTCCGTTGTGAACTGCTAATTTTGCCTCTTGCGACAAACATTTATTTGCTAAGGTTAATTTAATTGCACCGATCACTCTGTTCCCAGCAATCACCCTTCTTTCAATTTCTTTCTCAGTCATTCCATCCCTAGTAAACATACTTCCCAGATACACAAATTCCTCTACTTGTTTTCTCTAGTCTTTCCCTCTCTGTTACAACAAATTTAGATCAAGATAACTCCGTAGGGAAGAAATCCAGCCAGTCTGCAAAAAATTTGACATACTCAAAACATTGTCAAACAAAATTAACTGGTTTTTTTTAAAAATCCGAAACCGACTTGTTTGTTCGAGGACAGTGTAAATGTACTGTAAATAGTGATCTTGAATCTCGATTTTGAGATCAATCTGTCACCAAAGTAACCAGTAAAGATTGCCTCGTGTTTGTCTTGGGAGACATCAAGGGGTCCTACTTACACATCCCTTACTCTCGGTAATCGTTTTGTCAACCCTTTTCCATCTGTATAAGGGTTGTGACAGAATAATGAGAAATTCAGCAAAATCCTTATAAATTTCAGAACACCAGAAGCAGTGGGTAGTAATTTAAAAACGACAAGTTTACACAAGTTAAAAAATCTTGCGTCGCTAGTCACCTAATAATGCAATTTGAATTAAAACAATAATAATTGCTTTGTATTTAGATAATTTTTCTCAGTTAGACAAGATTATCAGGATCACGAGTGCTATTAACCACAGTAAAATATTTTGATAAACCACTAAACTGTAGCCGACAATGTTTTAAGTTTGTAAATTTTTTTTAGATATAAATTGGATTCGACCCCTAGGGAGCTGTTTATATTATTTATTTTGAGGAAACAAACAGCCGACAGTGATATAATAACATTAAAAAAAATACGGTTTAAAGACATACCAGTGATGTTTCTAAATAAGAATCATACATAGTATTGAATTATGTTACAACAAAAGGGTGCGTTTATGTGTATTTGTATGAGAGTAATACCCGTATGCAGAGACAAACCTTAAGGTGAGGAAAGTACATTCTATTGTCTTCACCTTCGGGTTATTCTTTGCATTTGAGATTAGAATGTACTTTCCTCACCTTAAGTTTTGTCTCTGCATACGGGTATAAGTGTAGATGTGTGTTTATGTGTTTTAGTGTGGGAGTAAGTGTTCAGGTGTGTGTAAGTGTGAGCATCATTAAATAGTAAGTGGGATCGTATCGCAGCCAGAAATAATAAGTCTTAATTTATTTTTAAATTAATTAAGGGGCACGTAAAATATATCAACAGATGAAAAAAAAGCATTTTAGTTAGAGCAAGAACGATAGAGGAAAGAGTGTTGTGCATAGTTAGTGCTACAGACTGGCAGATGGAATAAATACTTATTTCTTGTCACGGGAAAGGGGACATTAAGATTAATTTTGAAGAGTAAGTCAAAAGAGTCTTTTTAATTATCATAATACAATAGACTTAAGGCATCTACAGGGTTTCTTACATATCATTGGCTAGTTTAAGTGGCCACCTTACACACTGTGTAACAAGGATGTATATAGATGTTTAAAGGCAGAATGGTGAATGTTTCACAGTGTGTAAAGTGGCCACAACCAGCTAATGACAGGTCGTAAGCCCTGTAGATACCTAGACTTCTGTATGTTATTTTCTAAAATGTTCTCCATTTCTGTTGAAGTATGTTAAACTGTAGCCGCGTAAGGTTGATAGCTGTTACGTCATTTGTTGCCACGTAAATGTGAAAATATGTTTTATTTTTGGTTATCTAGTCAAGCACGCGTGTCTCATGTTTAGATATATATAATTCCTGTGTACGTGTGATGTCACTAAACTCCTTCTAAACGGTTTAACCGATTTACGTGCGGTTTTCAGAGAAACATAGATCTTTGCGCTGTGCGTGTTCGTAGATATTAAAATCTTCAATCTAATATGTAAAAGAGATGTGAGGAGCATAAATGTTTTATTCATCTTTCTACCAGGGTTGCATTTGAGGAGAATGCATTTACAAAAAAATGGAAAAGTGTTGGTTTTTTGTAAGTCAAAAAAGTTTCTTTTTGAATGTTTAGAAACTGCATTTATTTTTTGTGGATCTCAATCAGATTCGTTCCTTAAATTCCTCATAAATTCTACCAACTTATTTCTTTATACTGGATTTTTGGTAATACTTAAATAATATTAAATTCAATACATTTCTAAAAATCGTATCCTTACATAAGTACACCCCTCTGTTGGTGAGAAGACCGGAGTTTGACGTTTGCAAAAAGAATGCCATATTTGAAAAATATTTTTTTTTTAGTTTTGGAATTTAATCACAAACAAGTATCTAAGTACCCACTTATCAATGAAAAGTATTTTGCTAACGTTCGGGCAGAACAACGTCTGTCGGGTCTGCTAGTAAAAAAATACGTTTACAGTCTTTGATAAACATATGTGTTCATTGATTCTTTTAACAAGAATTCTTTGCATAAAATATGAGGTTAACCTCAAGAATAGTAGGCGAACCCGCCAACTACTGCACAAAGTGGCGCACTTATCTCCACTCGATTTAATTTTTCAGGATTTTTAGCCAAGAGCAGCATTTGAGTCGAAAATATTTGTCCAGAGTTCTGGCTTGATTTTACACGCATAATGTTCTAATAATGTTATACAGCATTTAAATTACCACTGACACCGACATACGAAAGCTCATAATTTAGCGAATTTCCAAACCTTTTAGAAAACCAAATACATAAAAAACTTTATACAACACTTTTGTACGCAGTAATTTGGAGTTCGCATCCGTTGTGTGGAGCCCACAATACATAACAAACATAGAAAGGATTGGAAATGTTCAACGAAAGTTTTTAAAATACCTAGATTATAAAAACAATAAAACGCTTTGTACTTACAGCCAATCTGCCAAACAAAATGGATTTTTTACCCTTGAAAATAGACGGACTGTATCTGAATTATGCTATTTACATAAATTATTAAATAATAAAGTAGACTCTTTTAACCTACTCTCCAAAATTAATATTAATGTCCCCTTTCGCGTGACAAGAAATAAGTATTTATTCCATCTGGAATGCATGTTTAGGTAGACAATTGTAAAACACCCCTGAAGCGGTTTATCACAAAAATAGCGCTGCATAAATCAGCCAAAAATGTTTTTTTTTAAATTTATTTTTATTTATTCATATTTTTTATCTTACAATCTAATTAATAATAAACATAATGTGACCTCTCTGGTTACCCGTGCTGAGGACAATTAACAACATACTTAAAAAACAAAAAAATACATTTGAGAATAAACAAAGAAGACTAATTTAATAAACAGAGATAATTAACAAAACATTCAGACAGTTTTAAAAACAACGTATATATTAATGTTTATAATTCATTTATGTACTTTATATTACAAAACGCACAATTAAAAGAACAAAAACCTAACATAAGCTATACACTTGTGGAGTTAATTCAATATTGGTTTGGGCGAATGAGACAATCCATTTTACTTCTACCTAGCTCCACTATCCTTTTTTTTTTATAGCCTTTTTGAACATTTTTTCGTCATCAATTATTTTAATAGATAGTGGAAGTATTTTTAATCGAATAATACTCAAAATTCCTTTGTCCAAAAGTGGTATAAGTTTGTATTTGTTTAAATTGTCTTTGTGTTGAGGATCTAGTGTTTTTTTTCTATACATTAAACGCCCATAGGGCTTTTACAATACAAATTTGCTTATACAAAACATTTTACATAATTAAAGTTATAAAAAAAAAATAGGTAGCAGTTATACGGTACAGAGGTTAAAAAATTAAGTTGATAAAAACATGTTTAAGAAGTTATGGTAGAAGTAGTTAAAAAATTCGTAATTTACTTGTTACAATGTGTAATTTAATAAATCTGAAAGAGCAAAAAAAATAAATTGAAAGCGTTTACACATATTTATATGAACAAATATAGAAAAGTTATTTCATCACTATAATAATTTAGTAACAAGGGAGTGACTTATTAAAAACATTAATTTAATTGGTAACTTATTACATTGTACTTAACATAATTTTTGATTTAATTAAAGCAGTCAAAGTATTAAATATATCAAAAAGATGGTTAAATTTAATGGCATTTAGGTGAAATTGAACTAACGGAGAGAACTGAGCACAATTTGTTTAGAATTACTAAGTATGGAAAGTACACTTAAGCCTGGTGGTTTGTATGTGATTATATTATTTGTATGAGATGTATTGTAGGGGTTATTTATTTATTTAATTTTATAATACACCCAAGGGGCATTTAAAAAAAATAAACAGGTAAGTACAAACATAGTGAGTAAAAATTTAAAAGATAAACAACGCTTTTGTATACATGTAGAAACAATAAAAAGCATACTGCCATGCAAAATAAAAAGTGAAACTTTACATAGTAAAAAAGAAAAAAAAATGGATATAAGAAAAGTAATTGAATTAAAAAGCAAATTGTAAATAACTTGTAAAGAATTCAAACAAAAAAAATAAACACAGTTACATATACTTATAAGTTTAAAAAATGGTATCAACAAATTATTGTTAAAAACAAATAATAAAAATTAGTTAATAGTAAGTATATTTAAGATAATAACATAATATCCGGTACACAAAAATATTTGATACATCAATTTCAGAAAAAGATAATAATAAATAATAATACACATCAAAAACAGAGAAAGAATTGTATGAAGAAGAAAGTTTTATTACGACATTAATAATTAAGTTCAAACAGTGCATTTAAGAACGTTTTAAAATTGATAATTGTCGAAATTAAAAATGTCTATTTCATAAGTAAATTTGTTGGCTAAGGAATGTAAACGCGGAATCGGAGAGTGTCGTGCATAGTTAGTACCCACGTATGTACTCGTAGTTGCAAACAACTCCGTACTTCTAGTGACTCGATTAGGTATTTTGAAGTTAATGAGATTCAGGAGTTCACAACAATCGAGCTCCGAATTTAAAATTTAAAATAAAAAAGGGTTATGTCTTTCATTTGAGTAAGATCAGTTTTTGAATCTGTAAGTGAGTATTGTTTTAGCGTAAAATGGTTTTGGTGTCATAAGTTGTGATTTGTGGAATATTTCTTCTGTATTCATATGAATTATTTATATTTATGGAGTTACCGCTCACCTCCTTTGAACACAATTGTAATCACACCACGCTAGCGCAGCGTTTATCAGCTCTCTTAAATATTTGTAATTTCCTTTTCTTGGTCCCTCTTCACGCGTGAATTTACTGCGTGGTTAATTACACCTCTGGGATGGTGGGGAAGCTGACTGCCACTGCCACCCCCGGCGGGGAGGGAGATCAGAGGAATAAATCTCTGCCTTTATTGCTATTAGGGACAGGCGCGGGGTTCATTCTGTAATGTAAGGTTAACAATGCCCTGAAAGAGAATAACACTTTTTCATTTGGGCCGCGTAGAGATTGCAACAAAAATAATAACATTATAATAATTGGTTTTAATGAACAACGTGAAACTTGATTCAAACGATTACAATTTGAAGATTTTTATGACGTTTCAAATATTTATTTATATATTATACGGTATAAGCACTTTTTACAATATAAAATATAAAAATAATATAATGAGTTAGTTAGATATACAAAAATTAAAAACTTTTATTTATTTATTTCGACGACTTACGCCTTTGACAAAGTATAAAATAATAAAGAAAAACAATTAGAATAAAACAAACACCTGAACACAGCATAAAAAATATAGATACATGAAATAAAATCAGAAGAAAATAAGGAAATAATAAAGAAAAATTAAATTAGAAATTATAACATAGGTATGCAGCAAATTAACAATAAGTAAAGGGTTTAAATAAAAAAGTATTGAAGTAACAGAGGCGATGTATCATAGCATAAACAGTAAAACAAGTATAACACTTAGTACATTTTTATAATTTAGAAAAGAAGTGATTAAAAAGTAATGATTTTAATTAATATAAAGATAAATTAAGTAAGTCTAAGTTTCCATGTTTGTTTGCTGACACGTGGAACCGTGGAATAGGTGAGTATATGGCATAGTTTGAACTATGCAAATCAACAGCAAAAGGAGTATTTTGTCTCGTCCCACGCTGTATCACATAAAAATTAACACAATTTAAAAGTTCGGGACTGTCAAGAACATTATTTAATAACTTAAAAAGCTGCACCAAATCTGAAATTTTCCTTCTATCACTAATACATATCAATTTTAACTGATTCATTAAACGTTTAAAGTTAAGCTCTTCAATTGAAATGTATAAATTTAAAAAACTTGTGTTGGACCTTCTCCATATTAAATGAGTAACATAATGAGGACCCATATTCTAACTGGCGTCTTACTAGATCTTTTATTTTCCTAACAAGAGTAAATGTAGTATTATTGATGACATATTGAAAAACCAATGGATTTTTGATTCGAGAAAACCGCATTACATGACACTTATCCACGTTAAGAAAAAGAAAATTTCTTGTGCACCAGGAGAGATCATACAAATTTCTTTAAACAATCGAACAAAAACAAACATGTATGTATGTCAGCATACAAAAGATATAAAATGAATAAACACCAGATCATTAACATAAGCAGCTTTTGCATATAATTCGTGAATCGCAACTATAGAACATCATAAAATATTTATAAAGAGATGATTTGAATTCACAGAGACTCGAGTTAAAAATATCGATTTGAGAGGTACATTCGTTTTCTAGTCTGTGTATACGCGGTATTGGTCAGTAAAAAAGATACTTAGTTTGAGAAGGGTGACAATAATATAGACTATTTTGTCTAGTTCTACGTATAAGTGTGTAAATATTTATTAAATCCAGGAGTTCGCAACAATCGATTTAGAATAATGATTTTATATAAAAATATTAGGTCAGCTATTTTCCTGCGATCCTCCAAAGTAGGTACATTAAAAAAAAATAACAAATAAATGTAGGAAATTGGTTCTATAGGAATATGCAGTTTGAAATTAATGTATCTTAAAAGTTTTCGTTGGACTCTTTCAACATTACTTATATGAATTTTAAAGAAAGGGGACCATATAGTAGAGTTGTACTCTAATTGGCTTCTAACCAAGGATATATCCGAGAGTTTCATTATTTTAACTGATTCAAAATCCTTTATGGTTCTAAAAATAAAACCCAAAGTTTTCATAGTTTTAGAAGTAAAGTGGTTGATGTGGCTTTTGAATTCAAATTTTTCGTCAAATATGACACCAAGATCTCGAATCTCTGTGACTTTTTCCAGTTGAATGTTATTTATTGAATACGGAAATAAAATTGAAGATTTATTTCTACAGAAAGATAATAGTTCACATAAATATAAGTAATTGTAACAATAGTTTTAATATTTTTTTAAGTTGCCAGTTTTCAACACTTCCCCATTAATTTTTAACATAACTTAGAAATGAAAATAATCTAATTTATTTGCTAATATAATAATAAGTTATTAAATTAATAAAATACTCGAATGAATTATTCGCTTTTGATATATCATAGATAATAGAGATGGGCGTTTCGGTTACTATGGGATGAGGCTGGGGAGTCGTGGTTACGTAAAAACCCTGGGTTAGGGAGGTACGAACTTTTAAAATTATTTGGAAGAAAGTTATTAACTTCAAAACTAAAGAGTCGATTCGATGTCTTACCACCCTAAGGAAAGAGACAGATATATTTCAAATAATCCCTCAATCTTAAGCAGGCTTATCTAATCATTTGACTAAATTAATTCATTTAACTTAATTACAGCATTCGGACTTTTACTCGTATTCGAATACATTAAATTATTTTCGTTTGAATGAAACATCTCTAAATTATTTGCTAACACAAAAATTTTAAAAGTTTTACCACTTATCTATAATTTTAATAAAAAAACGGGTGTAGAAATTTTACAAATTATTAAAAATGGCCATTGTCTAGACAATCTAGAAAATTAGAATTAAATAAAGCCACTAACGTAAAAGTACTCATAATAATCAATCGAATTAAATAACGAGCCTTCTTTTAAAATATTCCCGTTATGATTCATATTATCCTCTTTTTCTGTCTATTTTTTCATTCTTCTGTTTCTTTCTTACAATATTTTATAATATAACATAGTATATCTAAGATACTTTAAGATTAATGATAAGGAAGTAGCCCCGCAACAGGTAGACGTATAACTCAAAAGTTAAAGTGGTTTATACAAATTTATAAACAAATATGTCTTACTTATATAATTTGAGTTTAGAAACGTTTTTGATAGAAAATGAAATTTTAAAAAAAAACTAAAGAAATAAAAAAGTAAAAAAAACAATATTTTTAAATAAATAAGTTTAAATACTAGTACTCAATGGGGAAAAGAAATAAAAGAAAAGACGAAAAAAAGATAGATTAAGTAAAAGAAAGGAGATTTTTATTTAGACGTGATTTAAATAGAGATACTGTAAAGATATCTTTGATATTGGATGGAAGATGATTGCACAGTTTAGCTGCAAAGACACTACATGAGTTAGAGAAGAAAGAGGAAATGTGGATGCGAATTTAAAGGGTGCTTTGAGAATTAGAACGAAGAGGTAAACCATGAACTGATAAGCGTTGAAATTGTTCACAGAGGTACATAGGAGCGTTAGGACTATGAAGTACAGTGAACAGAAGTGAGAGGGAGTGATAGTCTTTCCGCTGTCTAATTTTGAGCCATTTTAGTTGCCTATGATAATCAAATACATAGTCATATTTTCTCTTCTTTTATGACGGTATGCAATTAAATTTCATTCATTAAGCTGACAGTCAGATTTAAAATAGAAATACAACTTTGTAGATATTTTTTAATATGCGAAAATCCTGCTGAAAGCCAATTTTACAAAAAAGTACAAACTTAAGCAAAAAATTTACTGATTCACTTTTTTACTACTTGTTTACAGCGGGAGAGTGAATAAACTCGAGGATTAAGGACTCTAAGTGGGCAAGTGCGATTTTTCCATTACAAGAAGTGGTGGTAGATGAGATTAACGATAATGCATTTGTCCCGAGGGGTACGAGTAGAACTTAGGAGGGGGTAGCGAGATATTTTTATCACCACAGGCCCCACGCTTGACCCACTCGCTTGTCGGATGCGACATTCGTAAGTTTACGAGTGACGGCATTCTATAATTACGCATGTGACAGTCGATTGAAAAATAGTCGAATTAAATTTATTATGAAAATAAAACTTTGTTATTAGTCTTACACAACTTTATTATTTTATCAGAACACTAACACAGTTTCAGGAGAGCACTCCTCCCATAAACTGGTGATATAAAGTTGTATGAAACTGAGTTTTTTTATTTGGCAATTAATTAAAACAGCGAAATAAACTTTTTTTTTTAAGGAAAAAAGAAACAAAGTACAACATAGATTCAGAAAAATTTAGAGAAGGGAAAATAGAAGTCTAGGCATCTACAGGACTTATGACCTGTCATTGGCTGTTTTAAGTGGCCATTTACACACTGTTTAACATTCACCATTCTGCCTATATTCAAATATCTATATTCCTTCGATTCTTCCATCTGCTGATGTTTGTGAAGATAAAGAGCTGAAACCTTTATTGTAGCGTGTGAGATTCATATGATTGAATTATTTCACCTATATTCACCTGTTCATCGATCAGCATAGAACAAACTATGGCCTAAATTCTCCAATGACCAGCCTTTGTCGTATTGTTAACTCAAGACAGGATCTGGACTTTTTTGGTTTAGGTTTACAACGATTTAAACGAGCACTAAATAAATAGTCCAGATCTTGTCTCGATGTCCCTTATGTTTGTCAATGCTTCTTTCTTTTTTTCTTAAATGTTTTAAACTATTCTTTTTTTGTAATATTTAAACCTTATTAATTGTATACATGGACAATGTCCGTTAATAAATAAATAAATAAATACTAGGCAACGCCTGTCTTTCTTCTCTAAAATGTTCACCTCTGTTGTATTATGTTAATATTAGCAGTTCCCTGGGCGGTTGAATCCAGTTCTTGTCTACGAAAATTTGTACAAACTCAAAACATTGTTAAAAAAAGCGTTCGTAAATATTAGCGTTCTAATAATATACCAAAATATTTCAATTTTGGTGGCCATTTTCAACGTTTGTAAATAACTCACTATAAAAAAATGGAAATCAAGTTTGGTATAATGGGGTTCGAACTGTGGATTTCTGATCCGTGAGTCATTAACACAAGCCACAAGACCAGCACCTGATTTTATTAATGGTCTTTGAATATTGATTTGACAAAGCGATCGAGATAACAGCTCAACTATAGGCGAGCGGATGACAAAATATCACACATTTTCAGCATAAGGCCTTAGAGCTTGAAAAGTAGGCAGGTCTCTTTATATTACAACCCCCAGCTTTTTGAACCCGCTCCAGCGACAAACGGACTGAAAGTGATGTAAGACGTTTGAGATGGTATAAATTTGAATATTTCATACAATCAGCTGGCTCGAACTAGAATCCGAGATTTACTATGGGGCTTCAAGTTTAATTTAGACTCGGATGAGAGTAATACTAGAAATTCTTCAAACGCTAGCTCTGTTTTGGAACCCAGTTTTTGGGTCACAGCTAAAATTTGGTCGTGGTTGATTGAATCCTCGCAGGAGGCAAAACTAGCAGTTCACAATTAAGTTTTAGTGCCAACTCTAATGTATGGGAGCTAAGTAAGGAATTGGACAAATAATGATGAAAGTAGGTTAAATACTGTCAAAATGCGATCCCTCAGGCGAATATGTAGTAAAACTACGGATTCGCCATATTAAATATCCCAACTAGAAACCTCAGACAAAACATACCTACTCTTTCATACCGATAACCATAGAACTAACTATAGTTTTCATTCCCTTATGCCCAGAATTTTTAGGTCGGCCAACAACCATACCAGCTTTGATTTATTTGATAACAAGTTGTATTCTTTCAAACGAATTCACACGATTTTACTAAATCAATTTCAATTATAAACACCTCTCTCCCGCTTGCACTCCCACCAAGTCTACTATATACCATTGTGTCTTTCTACTTTCATTTATAATAATTTTCTATGTATAAATATGTCCTTAAAAATGCCCATACATAAATAAATAAAACGATCCATGATAGATACACAAATGTCGAGATCCGTAAACTATGTAAGGCAGAGACATGCATTATTGACGTAATCAAGAAAAGGGTGATGCGTTGGTTTGAATGCGTAGAGCGAATAGACAGCGAAAGAACGGCTAAAAGGATCTACGATGCGAACGTTTTTTAAAAATAAATAAATATTTGCGATTTTATAATTTACCCAAATATTTATTTATTAAATAACTCACTTTTAGAAAATGGGAATCAAGTTATGGTAGAGTGGGATTCAAACAACGGAACTTTGATCTGTGAGTCCGAGACACTAGCCACGGAACCACAACCTCCATCTTCCACAACCACAGCCCCAGCTGATGGATGCATATTTAAATTTATTTCAACAGAGAGGGAAAATTTTTTGAGAAGGGGATATGGAAGTCTAGGCATTTACAGGGCTTAAAATATGAACGACTCCCTAGGGAGGAAATCCAGCCAGTCTGCAAGCATTTGGACATAATCAAACATTTTTGAATTATTACCTGGTAAAAGAAGTATAAAAATTGGAAAATTGTTTTCAGGCGTTGCCTAGTAGGTGATTTGGTTCAGCCGGATGAATCTCACCCACGTGATAAAGGTTTCAGCTCTTTTACTTCACAAAAGTCAACAGATGGAAGATTTGAGGAAATGTGGATGTTCAAACATGGGCAGAGTGGTGAATGTTACACAGTGTGTAAAATGGCCACTTAAACCAGTCAATGACAGGTCATAAGCCCTGTAAATGCCTAGACTTCCATATCCCCTTCTCAAAAAAATTTCCCTTTCTCTTGAAATAAATTTAAATATGAACAACTCCCTAGGGAGGAAATCCAGCCAGTCTGCAAGCATTTGGACATAATCAAACAATGTTAAATTGTTCTTAAAATTTTGACATGTAACCTAATCTTATATATTCCATTATATTTGTGTTCATTTTACGCCGATTTTTTTTATGCCGGCGTCTCTCGGAACGGAACCCCGGCGTAAACCGACGTTTACCTGTACTGCGTTCTTCTTCCTTTCCGAAGCGGGATCTGGAGCGAGCGGCCGCGGTCTCAATTTGGAACTAACACCATTCCTTACTGTCAAACTGGTAAATTAGAAAAAGGTGATCGTACTGACCACGTGTATTTGATTGATCACAAATTGACAATTGTCAATTATACAGTCCACATTTACCATAGTTCAGTAATAAAATATTCTGCAGTGAGGAGTACAATGAGAGTTTTTAATGTTCATGTGTTTTTTTATAATCGCGGTTTGATTGCAAAGAAATATAAAATTTTCGCTTAATTAGTTTGGAAAAAAAATTGATACTGAATATGCAATACTAAAGAAAGACACTAGACTTTACGAACAGTTTCAGGAAAGGGGTGGGTGCTTTCATTGTTGATTTTAGTGAAATTAAAGAGTCGCTTTTACTAAAATCAACATTGAGGGGAGATTTTTTAGCCCACTATCCACCCACAGCTGTTAGAGGGTTCTGAGGAATTTTCTGTCTGCTGCGCATAGAGGAAAGTTATTATAAATATTCCTAAGGAATACAAACTCCATGCAGATTAAGGAGGGGGGAGGAGGATGTATGTACAGAGGCCAACACGTCGTCCCCACTTCTCAAAATCTCCTCAATGCCTTTGTTTTTTTTTAAATTCAAAAACATTTATTTACACAAACAATAAACATAAAGAAACGTATCCAAATATACAAAAACAATTTCTTAAAACCATAATAATACAACGAACATAACTTACACAACAAACATAAGTAAAAACACGAATATTTACAATGAGAGAACGGCCTTGAATAAAGAAAGACTTCCTGGGTAGTCAGAAGTAGAGGATCCGAATACGACCCCCGTAAGGGAAGGACAAAACAAAAGAACGTGTGCGTTCCGCTCGTAAGGAAGCACAGTCCCAACTGAATGAGTATCCCACAGGAACAGTTGCCTGTCCCACCATATTTTACCCACCTAGTCGTCCGCGCATCTGAGGAGCTCCCAACGCAATATCCAAGTCCGGACAAACTGACAGAAGAGTACAAAATTCGTACTGCTGGCCAGTTAAAAAAATTGAAAGAACATGAATGTTCACACATGGGGAAAATGGCGAATGTTACACAGTGTGTACAGTAGTCACTTAAACCTGCCAATGACAGGTTATAAGTCCTGTAAGTGCCTAGTCTTCCGTATTACCTTCTTTAAAATGTTCTCCATCCCTGTAACTCTTAGGGGGTGAAATTTAGTCTTTTGTCTGCAAACTTTAGAGCAAACTAAAAATATTGTAATTGAAGATGGGTATTTTAGAAACATCCGTGAGAGTCGGAAGGAGACGATATGAATTCGTTAAATTAAGCTGAGTCTAAAAGAAATGCCTTGAAAATCGAGAACTTAAATAAAAAGAGTATTTGAACAGATTAACAATTATTTCAATGAATGTTTGAGAGGAAAAAACATCAAAGCTTTTCAACTCTGGTAACTTTGTATCTAGAGTTTTCTTGAATCATTTTTACGATTTTTATTTACTTCAAGGAGAGGTCTTTCAAATACTACTATAAAAATAAAATCAATAAAACAGTTTATTGGGTAATTGGTTTTCAGTATAATGATGATAGAAGGATATGGATATATAAATATAATTTTGTGTCCAGGCAGATGAAGAATACAGTTTCGTGTGTGAAATAAAATCAGGAACATGGAAGAGTATTTTCGAGTCGATGCTTGCTTTCAGGTAAAAATCAAGAAAAATAAAATCGATTGGAGATAGTCCGTCTTGTTGAGAAGTAGTTGACACGTCCATTTTACTGTCTGGACTGTCCCCTTCGTGCTGCTGTGGATATCCTAACCAATCTTCTGAGCACATCCAGTGGTCTTTTTTCTTTCCTTCTCTCTATGATTACTGAATGGAGTGACTCGCTGCTATACGTGGCCCTGTTATAGGTACGGTTAGATGAACAGATCTGGTGGCTTCTAAAAAGAATTTCAAGGCTTTTAAAACGTTTTGTAATCATTTCGGCAAACTGATCATGTCCGATCAATTTAATCCCCAGTCATTGAAGAATTTACTTCCTTCTTTTCTAGATCCAACGAAGCGCATATTACATACTTCTGGAATTCCTTCTTTCGGCACAAACATGCTAAGGCTATCGATTACAGAGAAATATCACATACTACGAATCCGATGAAAATTTATAAAAAGGGTTTTAAAAAAATGAATTGTGTTTTCAAAATTAATATAGATATATTGGAGAAATGTTTTCATACATAGGTTTGAATTTTTTTTCTGTAAAATGTCACTAAGAAAACACAACATGGTTGCCCTTGATAATTGTGACTTCAAGATCGTGAAAATGTTTTATTTAAATTTGAACAGTCACAAACAAGGTTCAAAATTTACATGAATCGTGACGTATTAGGGGCGTGGCCAATGCAATGACCGTTTTCGCGGGAATTCAATATACTTTTTATGCAACTAATAAGTAGTAAAAAAATATTTTTTTTACAAGACAGTATTTCTATGAAAATAACCCTTATTGATCTAAAATTGTAAAAAAGTGATATTTCCGTATTCTAGAAGTAAGATATTTAAAGTTTAGTTTATCTGAAAAACTAACCCTAGCAATATTTCGGCTGAGAGTTTTTTTCCAATAGACGGGACCATTAGTCTGATTAAATCGTTCAAAGGGATGTGTATCATACTTACATACTTGTTAAAACGTATGAAAAATATTGATATTAAAAAAGCGTTAAAAGCAGTGTAAATATTTGAATCTGCCGTTGAGTTAGTTGAACACTTTTATGGGTTATTTTAAAGGCGAACAAAGTGAAAAACGCATTTTACAGTATATTTCCCACATGCGTATTATGAAAAATACAAAGAAAAAATATCGGTTAAAATAATAAGTAATAAACTATTCAGTCAGACGTCACTGTGCGCATCTGCTCTTAACTATAAAAAAAATTAATAGATGCAATATTTAAAGAAATATGAATGTTGAAACATAGGCAGAATGGTGGATGTTACACAATTATTTTAATTACATACTTACAAATGTTTTGTTTTGAGGGTTTCAAAAATTATTATTTCAAGTCACAAAATTTAGAATCGAAAATATCTAAATGGGGATAAAGTAAGTTCAATTTAGAGCAGGTACGATAGATTTTTATTGATTTATTTATTAGTAACATTTTACATACATTTATACGGGACAGATGCACGGTTTATAGTGACACAATCAGGAACGGCCCATGCCTGTGAACTTGCCCCGACTCGTTAGAAAATTTGTGCTGAGTCGGGGCTTTCATAACTATACATTCACACATATATACATATACGAGTATATTCGCATTTACGTATTCATATTTTATACACACATATTGAGTTTATTCACTCTTACAAATTTTCTTCATTTTTAATATTATTTCCATTTGTAAATATTCACTACAAACTTTAAAATATCTTTTTTTAACTTAAATTTTAATTTTTAAACAACTTTCATTTATGTTTTTCTTTCATAATTAACCTTACATATAATTGCTTTTTAATATGGAAACTTCACTGGTCCATTAGAATTAAGTCTAATTGTGTAAAATATTAAACTTTGTAACTGTACCGTATGTTTCCTGAATAAAAGAAAATAAAAACAAATACATATCACTCATACTTTATACATGATACCACTTATTACATTTAAAAATACAAATTCTATTGCAGTAATCCATTCCCGTTCGAGCAAACCAAACCAGATTTGAATTTTTAAAATGACTCAGACTCCTTTGTCACCTGATCCAGTAAATTAAAAATCCTTGGACCTATCACAGAGAAATGCCTCTAAGCCAAAGTTGTTTTACTTTTTGATACGTAGTAATTCACGTTAGAGGAATATCTTGTTATTATTTTTTGGCGTGTTCTTCGTTAACTAGCGGTCCAAAAGTTGATCAGACATGACATAAAATAAACATGTCTAATCAAAAGGACTTTGGCTTTTTTGAACAATAAATCAGATGAAAAGGTAAGAGGATATTTATATATATTATGGTGAGATTCATCTAATTGAATTATTTCACCTGCATACTAGGCAACGCCTTAAAATGTTATTTTTTCAACAGCATAAATAAAGGTTTCAGCTCTTTAACTTCACAAACATCAACAGATGAAAGAATTGAAGGAATATAGATGTTCAAATATAGGCAGAATGGTGAATGTTACACAGTGTGTAAAGTGGCTACTTAAACCAGCTATTGACAGGTCATAAGCCCTGTAGATGCCTAGACTTCTATATTACCTTCTCTTAAATGTTCTTCATCTCTGTTGTAATATGTTAATTATGTAATTGATTTTATTTTTTTTATACGTAAGTGCAACGTATTTATTATAAGACATACTGACTGAGCGCAAGCTAGTAACGCCCTTATTGGCTTTTACTTTCTCGATATTATTTTTTTTATTTTTCGTTACGAATTTCCTCCATAGATTTTTTCATTAGTAATTAGTCCAGGGAACTTTGGAACAAAACGATACAAACGTTGGAATATGCAGGATTTAGTAATAATCATCGACTACTCATACAACAAAGTATCACTGTAGTCAGTACACCGAAGCTTCGGATAATCCTTTTTTCCTTTGACAGACCCATTCCATTAGCAATCCTTTAATATTATCCTCACTGATTCCACCCGTTCACGTAAAAGAGAGTTGGAAATATAACATAAATATCATAACAAAATATGAAGTTTACCAGTCAGAAACAGAACAATGAACATACAGAGAACGCAAGAAAAATTCCATTGCTCTGTTGATTTGTCTCAATGCTGACGCAACAGTAAGAGGCACATACAATGAGGAACTTCAGCCCTACGGGAAATTGGATACAAATTTTTTTTCGTACGTGGGGTAAAAATTAGAGCATTAAATTGTAAGACAAAGTTTCTTGAAAATGTACAGAAAAAATAATAAAAAATATTTTGATAAAAACGCACTACTTTAAATGACGTCACTGGTTCATGTGAATCAACCTATGATCTGAGAGCTATGGAAGATTTCCGGTCTGCTTGTCGCTTCTGGATCAATGGGAAGAACTGAATGAGAATAAGCGGAAATTAACCTCTGACGTTACACGCGGAGTTATTTCAGAAATACAAAACTTTAAAAAATCGTAGCGCCGATAATACGCTATATAAAAATTTAAAAAAAAAAAATTGATTTAGTTTAACAGTCTATAACCAAATATTTTTTTTTTAAAAACCACTGAACTTCCTCATTAATTAAGGTATTACAACAAAGATGAAGAACATTTAAGAGAAGGTAATATAGAAGTCTAGGCATCTACAGGGCTTATGACCAGTCAATGGCTGGTTTAAGTGGCCAGTGTACACACTGTGTAATATTTACCATTCTACCCATATTTGAACATCTATATTCCTTTTCACAAACATAAACAGATGAAAGAATTGAAGGAACTACTACGCTCGAGAATTGCCAAATGGATATTATTTGCATTATAAATACTTTTAAATATGTACCTGTGTATTTATTGTTGCAGGGTTATTCCAATTTATTTTTCTATAATTCGCATATATATATTTTATAAAACTGCAAATATTTATTTATTTAACACTTTATATACATAAACAATATGTAGGGCGGGCATATTGCCTTAAGGCAATTTTTCCTTACCTACCCAAACCGTTCAGTTTGAGAAAATTACAAATACATGGACATATTGAATCTTCCAATTTTATACAAAAATTAAAAACAAAGGTTAACAACATTAAAAAAATGTATAAAACATTAACACTATACTATGAAGAGAGGAGAGGGGATGGGAAGGAAAGAAGAAGGATAAAGTTTGTGTTTATTTTATTATTTATTTATTCATTTTATTCACAATTTACTTATATTTCATATATTTAGACATAAATTCTAACTCCATGGAACCAAAGTACTGTGTTGAGTTTGTTTGTTTGTCCGTCACATCTCCGAAATGGCGAGTCGTAGCGGCCTGAAATTTGGACTCGTCATTTTAGATGCAATTTCAAGGTTAACATTTATATTTTCGAGTAAAATTTTAATTGACCTCTTCTTGATAAAAACTCAAACTTTATATGAATGCCTATATATATATATATATATATATATATATTTTTTTTATTTTTTTTAAATATATATATATTTTTTTTTTTTAAATATATATATATATATTTTTGCACCACAACAAGGCTAAGAGGCCCAATTACAGTGGTGAATTACATTACAGAACAACCAGGCTTGAGAAAAATCACATTTTTAATTTTTGTGTTCTCACCGGGAATCGAACCCAGAACCTTCCGTGCGTGAGTCAAGCGTCTTGACCACTACACCACGGAGGCCGCCTAGTGCGGCCCTGACATATTGCCCATTATCAACTGTCATTATCAACAGAAAAAATACTTTAATTCACAAATTTATCTCTTAAATTCAGAAAAAATAGTATCATAAGTAAATATGTTGATATGAGCAAAGTTTTCAAGCACGTGTCGGGACAATAAATGCCAAAAATCAATTTAAAGTATGGGAAAATATTCAGAACCAATAACCTGTAAAAACTGACTCCTTTAACACCTTTGACGCTCCTACTGCTGCAACCAAACATACTGCTATTCGCCATATTCGATTTTTATTTATTATAACGTAAATATCCAAGTTATTTACAAACAAAGCCAAACACAGCTACAAAAGCATCCGATCGAACCGTCATTGTTATGTTGTCAAACAAAACAAAATTGCCACCAATTTGTTGCTAAGCAACAAACCAACATCGCTTGCGTTCTATGAAACATAGTGATAGGGCTTCTCTATAGGTTCACGCGTTATTACTCTGAGATCACAACACATGTCAACGTAACTGATTGGTTACTTGCAGAACTTCAAAGTAATTCAAATAAGTGGAAGTGTACCAAGTATTTTTGAATTAATAACTTATATGTAAATATAAGTTATTACATCATTAGTTCATTTTCACTAAAACCATCCGTTTAAATTTTTTAACACATTTTCAAAAGAATTTTCGCCGTACATTTGAAGGGTGATTTTTTTACTAAATGTGTGTAATTTTAAAGCCCTGTAGTATAGAATTTAGTGACAATTAGTGAACAAATTGTGAACAAATTGTGCTAGCAGCTTGCAGCTTTTAATAGTGATTACGATAGCATTCTCAAATTATTAAATGCTCTAATTTCTACCGCGTGTAGGGAAAAAAAATCTGATTTTCCGCATCACTGATCTTCTTTATTAGACATTTTAATAAAAAAACATACACTAAACAACCAAATGAATAAAAAAAACTCAACAACGAATTAAACAATGAATAAATATTTATCCATATCTAATGGTGTTTAAGGCACTGCGTCGGCATATCTAGATCATAGGTAGAAGAGATATAAATATTTCTCATCAATTAGGGAGTCATATTCGAGACACCTAGCATTAGCGGCATCCATGATGTAGCGGTAAAGACGCTTGACTCACTCACGAAAGGTTCTAGGTTCGGTTCCCGGTAAGAACACAAAAATTGAATGTAATTTTTTTCAAGCCTGGGTGTTCTGTTATGGGGCTACCTGGCCTGTTGCGGTGAAAAAAAATGTTAGGCAAATACGGTGTCCATTACATTACGAGGCGGGCGACGTGGTTAGATATTACGTTGATATGCATTTACCAATCAATAATAAAATAAACACACTATTGTAATACGTCACCTTAATATCTGCATAGTACACCTATGTGCAGTGCTTATATAGCTAATTTTGTTCTTTTTTGTTATCATTATTACTGTTTTTACTATTTAAAATTATACGTATGGGTACATCTATGCATACATTTATGTGTGTGTATGTATGACGATACATTATTATAGATACTAATTACTGTAACTAGAACAAAATATAAAAATAATGTAAATGAATGCCACGACACGGGTTATGCCCAGTGAGGTATTTATTTATTTAACGGACTTATGCAGTACATTTTAACGATGGTAAAAAAAATTTCTTATAATAAATACAGGCACTAATAAAATAAAATACAACTTAATAAAATTAAAGCAAAAAAAATAAAAATTACTACCTCAAGACAAGATCCGGTCTATATTAGTGAATTTTTAAAACTATAAAAACTTACACCAAAAAAGTCCAGTTCTTGTCTCGAGTTTACAATACGACACAATCGGGACATTGGTGCATGCAAGCCATAGTTTGTGCTGTGTTGATCGAGGAACAGCACATTATTATTTCGCAACCGGCGGATCGGAACATTGAATGCCACCTAAAAGAAAAGAAAAAGTTTGAAATGAAATTAATAAATAATAATAAACGATAATATTTTTACCGGTGACCGGGTTTGGTCATGACCAACATTACCAGTCTGCCGATGTCGGTCACGACGAAACCCAGTCACTGGTAAAAAAATAAAATAAAAGTCTAATGAAACTAGAAGAACGATGTAGAAGGACGTAAGCTGGTAGCTTGTTTTAATAGTAATGACTTGGGACTTAGGATATGGAGATTTTGGTATTATTTATGTTTTCTCTGGATATTCATTGTTTACCTTTAAGACTGAAAAAGCACACATTATGATAAAACTGTAAATACTTTTAAATATCATTATAAAATACATAATTTACTGCCTTAGAACGGGGAAGCTATCCCTTGTTAGGCAGTTTAGATGAACTAACAGCAAAAATAAAAAATATGTATGCTTACTGTTACTACTGAATTAATTTGTTGTATAAATAATTACTTGTAATATTGCTGTAATAAATACGTAAAATAATAAAAAATAAATAAATAAATAACTAAATTCGTATGTTTATTATTATGCTCGCAATTAAAATTATTATCGTAATTAAAGTTATTCTATCAGGACCAGATGAGCATGTAGATTTTAAGGAGTTTAATATTGATTCTAACTCTTTGATATTTGTGGGGTTAAATTTTAACGTGTTTGGTGATTGAGTTATATTTGAGTCATGCTGAGAATTTAATGGAGTTTTAATTTTTTTCGCCAGGTTTAGACCAACATTTGAAAAATAATTGTTAATGTAATTTAGAAATTCTTCAGAATTGTCATAAATGTTAATTGTTTTACAGGATGGGAAAATTTATTTTATTTGAAAGGAGTTCTTATTTTGAGAATAAGTCATATACACGTGTACATAAAGGGACAAAGTGACTTCTTAAGAACCTTGAATCAAATAACTATTTTAGGACATTTAATCCATCTAATCTTTACATTCGTTTGAAAATGCTAGGGCAGGCGAAAAAATTGTCACGAAATTTTTATTTTTATATTTGTAAAAATAAAATAAAATGTTCGGTAGACTTAAATCAGTGTTTGATTTCTATTGTTATAAGTTAAAAAGGATAATGATGATGACTTATATCGTATTGTTATTTTTAATTGATTCCTAGAGTTTTGAGATTTTAATTGTTAGAAATGGAAATTTAAAAAAATGCTTTCATAAGCTCAATGCTAGAACAATTTAAGCATATTGTACGTAAATGTACTTCATATGATTACACAAAAACTGGCAAAAGATCTTGAACTCCAAAGAAACGATAAAAACTCAAATTTCATCGTTTTCTTAAAGAATTCAATTTATTTTCCTTTCATTCCTCACAAAAGCTTAAACTCTACTTAGAAGAAAACTTTGAACAAGCAAAATGTTGGTACGTTCGTTCGAAGACAGACTAAAAGAGAGATAATTTGATTTCAAACCATTTTGTTTTCAGATTTGAGTTTCATATTGATGGGCTCGGCTTTATGTTTAGATAAAACATAAAGTAACATTTGTACTTTTAAAATTAGACGGGGGCATAGGAAATACTGTCAATTAATTTGTTTTTTTTCTATTTATCGTCATCATTTATTGCTTTTCTTAATTTCTAAGATAAAAAAAGTAATATGCATAAAATTAAGTAGACACTCACTATGTATATTTTTTGGGTGAACTCGTCTAAGTTGGATTCTTCAGGGTAAAATGGTGTTTTTGTAGAGAAAAACATGTGCTTATGGAATAGTAATTTGTACCGTGTCATCGGCAGTAAGCACATTCCATGTCATTTTTAAAGTGTGCAGTGCCGGGAACCATATAAAGTTTAATTTCAGCCCGTCATTTTTTAACTTACTTAGTTACGTAAACCTTGACAAAGAAGCTTGTTTGCTTTGAAACCGGTCGGTGAAAAATAAAAATTAGTGGTTAAAAACAAAGTTGTTTTATTTATTTTATTAAAAGTGTTTTATTTTGGACACCTTACTAAAATTTCATTATGGAATTTTACCAATAATTATCTGCATACTATTAAATTCATTACACTGTTGGTATTTTTTCATTTTAAAATAAAAAATAAAGCAAAAGAGTGTAAGTTAAAAAAGTTAGCGGTCGTTTATATTCTGCGCTTAAACGGGTCGGTCAATTTTGCCGCGGAAATCTGCGCCAGCCAGTCAGTACCAGTGGCGGGAAACCCCAGCGGCCGGTCAAGTTTAACCTAGAAGGGTCGAGTACTAGGGATGTACCAATATATGTTGACGGTACATCGATGTTTACAAACATCGATTCATAAATAAAAAACATTTTGCTGCTAATGAAACTATACACGACACCTCACCGTGTGTATAGTTGAACTGTAGATAATAGTGGCTCTGCAGCTGCTATTGACCGGCTATCTCGGATGAGATGGACTTCTCTTGGCTGGGTCAGCGGTGACATTCTCCAGAAAGGGCAGGTGGCGGGGTTGTAGTCGGAGAGGGCGTAATTCCAATAAAACGCGCTAAGTCTTGATTTATACACAACTTTATTTACAAAAAAACACAGGTTTTATCGAACAATTTGTACTGTGTCGTGGACGGGCACGGTACGAGACAGCATACATAAGCCATAGGAGAGAGCGAGAAGGAATTGGGCTGCCCCGGATTAAAACGTAGCGCGCCCTCTCATTGGCGAGACATTTTTATATTTTATTTCTACATTATAACTTTGAATCTAAATAACTTCCTTGGTATACATTTCACATATGAATTAGGTATGCAGGCATCATTTCCGTGTCTTATTTAACGCATGGATAACACGGGAAAATATCCTATATACTGATTAAAAAGGTGACAGAAATTTTAGTTGGATTTGGTGAGACCTAGTACCTCACAATCCTGTACATTTTTGTGGCTAGAGTCTCGATATTCTAACGTCTGCCCCCGCAAGTGATATAATTAACCATCTTTCATAAAGGGGCAGCTTGTTAGATTACAAAAATTGAGACTCCTAGCCGAAATAAACATAAAAAAACTATATTTAAATAACGTCATAAAAACACTTCTTCAGTTTATTTTAATTAGAGCGACGCGTGTAGCCCTAGCGACAATTCGCGAAGCTTCAGCTGCTATATGGGGTCTTATAATTTTTTGGCACTCAGTCGAGCATTTTTCCCCATGTAGCTATCATCTCCGTCTATGAGCCCAAATAAGGGCCGCTAGGCTTGATATTATTCTTTTAAGATCAGCGCTTGTCGCCGCGTTACAGGCCGCATTCCGCCTTCTTTCGTCATGCGAGCGGTGATGTCCGATACAGAAACTAAAAGTTAAACTGATCGGGTTGTGGTTCCGTGGCTAGTGTCTCGGACTCACGGACCAAAGGTCCGTGGTTCGAATCCCACTCTACCCCAACTTGATTCCATTTTCTAATAGTGAGTTATTTACAACTCGTTGAAAATGGCCCTCAAAATTAAATATTTGGGTAAATCATAAGAACGCAAATATTTCTTTGAAAAAAAAAAAAAGTCTTTTTGTCTTGAAACGATGGTAATGTGAGATAGATACGCTCAAAACTAGACAGGAGTGGACTTAAAAAAATATTGTTTATTGGGTTATTTATTAAGTTTTTCTTTTTATAAATCGCTTTTTTTTTGTTTCCAAGTTGTCTAATTTTTGATATTTTATTTTCAACATGAATAAATTTTAATCCGGGGACTTTATTGAAATCATAATTATTTTCTTTCGATGGTTTGAAAATTCAGAAAGAAATATTATTATTTGGGCACCTTAAGAGTTCTTTTACTCAAACATTAAAGTTTGTTTTAGTTTTTACAATGTAGATTAAATCGCAATCATTACAATTTATTTGGTATATGCCAGATTTACATGATTATTTTTGGACTTTGTCTTTGTGATTTTTTAACAATTTTCCTGTGTGATTAGTTGTGAAGAATGCATGTTTGATGGTAGAGAATAGATTAATTGTCTCTGCCTTGTTGTGCCTCCATTGTTAAGATGGGTTTGAAAAAAAAAGTTATAATAACTTATTATCGTCTATATAATTCGAATAATGGCTCTCGATGTAGCGTTATTGCGTCCCTACAGGTTATACAAAAACGACAAGAAGCAAAGGTTAAGGGACTCTGAATTTAATTGCATGCAAGTTTAAATAGAATCTAGTCATTGAAAGTTTTCCTATTAGTTGCCAGAGGCATAGATAAATGGATTCTCATCGACTTCGCCATTCCACGACACGAGAAAATATAAAGGATTTAGAATAGGTTTACACTTGGCATCTGCAAACTGCCCCTTGCCCTTGACGAAGGAATTCAAAGGGTTGAAATTTACCAAAGAGACTGGTGGAATTGTTTTTAGCTAACTAATTTAGTCGTCCATTGTGTTTTGTGTGTGTTTGAAATAAAAGAACGAAAGTATTTAATATTAAATAAAAGACCAGTGATACTTACATCTACATATTTGGAACCAGTGACCAGTTTCATATCTTTTTCGACATCTTTGAGACTAGTATCATGTACAATTAAATTATTTTTTTCAAAAATATTTTGAGTCTAACCAAATTTTTAAAGGCAAGATCTGGATTCAACTCTCTTAGGAGTTATTCATATTAATATATTATATGAAAAATTCCACTATTAGATTTCGGTTTGATATAGGAGTGAGACGAATGTTCAAATTATGGGTATAGAAAAAAAGTTTTTAGAAAAAAGTGATAGTCTTAATTTTTAATAATATAATAAAATATGCTCTAATACGTAATGTTTTCAAATAAAATTATTATGAAGAAAGATGAAGTATGAAAAATTGAAACAATATATATTTTATTAAATTGATTTATTTGTGCTTTTTAAAAATTTATTTATGCTTTTAATGTTTTTTTAAAAAATATATATTTTGGCGTTCTTATGATTTACCCAAATAATTAATTTTGAGGGCCATTTTCAACGAGTTGTAAATAACTCGCTATTAGAAAATTGAATCATGTTGAGGTAGAGTGGGATTCGAACCGCAGACCTTTGGTCCGTGAGTCCGAGACACTAGCCACAGGACCACAACCCGATTGTATTATTTTTTATACAGAATAATGTTCGCTCGCTGGGGTGTTCCGTGCCGAGGGAAACATTTTAAAACATGTGAAACATGCCTGAAATTTGTTACTTAACATAGTTAATATAATAAGAAAATAAAAACGTAATTAATATAATTATCATCTTAAACATAATGAGCAATATAAACTAAAATAATCATAAAAAACACAAAAAAATCATATAGACTTGTAGACCAAAATTTTATAAACAGGACATAAATTTTTACTATAATTTTGGCTTGATCCACTCATCGATCCGTGCGCAACCCACCTCCACCATCCATTTCTTAATAGCAATTTTATACTGTGAGTACTTACTAATTGTCCTTATGGACAATGGAAGTAGATTGTACACTTTAATCGAGTAGTAGGCCAATCCTCTTTGACCGAAGGTTGTATTAGTTTTGTATTGTTTTTGCAGCATCAGAGTGGAGTGTCTAGTAACTCTTGTATTTGTGAAATGAGTTACGGAAGGTAGAAAATAATGTTTGTGTGCGTACAGTTAGAGAGCTTTTACATAAAGTTGTTTTACAGATGTTACATTAAGATTAACGAATATACCGAGGGAGCTAGTTCTGATTGGGACTCATAATATAATTTTTATCAAATCTTTTTGTACAATTATTATTTGTTTGATCAATGTGTCATTTGCACATCCCCATCCAATTATTCCATATTCCAAAACTGATTGACTTATTGCCTTATAAGAAACTACCGAGGTGTTGTATGCTTACAATAAGGAAGTTCAGTGTTTTTAAAATATTTTTTTAAATTAAAAATTACTAAACTATGCCATGATTTTTTTAAGTTTTGTGATTTTGAAATTACTCCGCCGGTGACGTTTCATGTTCTCCTTGGTGTGAGTTAGCTTCCCGGTAACCAGAAATATATCATAAGCTTGATGATTGGTCGATTTTGAAGAACTAGTGACGTCATTCAAAGTAGTTCATTTTCATCAATATCATTTTTATTATTTTTTTCATACATTTTGGAGAAACCCCGCTGTGCAAATTAATGCTCTAATTTTTACCGTGCGTAAAAATACATTTTTTCCTATCCAATTTACCAATGCACTGAACTTTTTTATTCAGCAGGATTTTTAATTTAACGTTATTGTGTGAATGTTTTTGAAAAAAAAGAAAAAAACAAAGGTAGCATACAATAAAATAAAAACAGTAAAAGCAAAAAAAAGAAATGCGAAAATGATTGATAAGTTACGGTGCCACGATTTTCGGTAAAGTTTTGTGCTAACTTGTCTTTATAAAAAGGGGAATACAATAAATCGAAAACGTAAATCCAATTGAACGAATGGTACGTGTTTATTTTTTCGAACATTTTCTCTTCATTGTATGTGGAGATTGTCGTCACAAATAATGTCTATTATCGCTGTTTGTGTCCTTCAACAGTTTATAAACGTCGTTTGGCGGAAATCAGATTTGGAGAAATGGTCTCGCCTTTCGGTGGGCCGGGCCAGGGTTGATAGGCTACTGGGCAAAGCCCCCGGGGTGAATATTTTCCACCCCCCCTCTACAACTTGGCAAGTGTCGCGGTCAACACATTACCAACCCTCATAACTCTGTAAGGAGATAACTGGACACGGAAGACAATAACCCACTCGTAAATAGTACGTCAAAGGCCCAAAAAGGAAAAGAAAAGATGACCCATGACATATAAAATATTTATTGCAAACAAACCATCACGCAGTTTCTCCGTTGGAGTAAGCAGAAAGAATAAAACGTCATATTACTCTGTCTTTAATACATAACTCGTTTCTTCTACATTCACACATCTTCTAATGCGCGCACGCCGATTATTCCGATTGTTTACATGTCTGTGTCAGCATCGTGGTGTAATAGTCAGCGCGTTTGCCTACTACGTAAGAGGTCTCGGGTTCAATTTTCGACATGGTTGATATGAAATATTTATTGAAAAGCGTGTTTTCATACCAGAATATTTCATAGTCCCTGGAGTGATACGTAAAGCGTTAGACTGACCATAACATAGATTGTTTCATATTTCGATTTACAGGGCCAACCTGCCGATAGTTATGCCTGTTGGAAGGGCTACCGCTATTCTGAACAATATCGCTTTGGATGTTAACCTGTTCCAGGTATCCGGAGGGGTATTCCGGAGCAGGATTCTCCTACTATTTTGACAAGAGTCTTTTTATGTATTTTTTGTCTTTTTATAATATGTTAGTATTAAATTTAAGTTTGTAATGTATGCATTATTTAAAAGAAATGAATTGAATTAAATCATCTTACTTTCGTGTAAAAAAAATGATCAAGATACGCTGCGATTGGTGAACCAATGCACTGGCCTATAAATCATTAGGTTCGGAAAGGGAATCATGATGATGATGATTTGACATGTCTATATACTTCAGAATTAAGTTTGGTTAAATTCGAACATGCCACGTCTTTCTCGGTGTTTCTCATTTTCTGCATCCATCAACATTCACATCGTAAATCTTTTTAGCAGTTTTTTCGTCTTCCATTATCTCTATACGAACGCAACACTCTTTTCTTGATTTTGTCGATAATGCTTGTCTCAGCCTTACATAATTCATAAATCTCAACATTCGTACACTTATCATACATAATATATTGAGTTTTTCTACTGACATTTCTTGGTGGAACTGCATATTTATAATAATAATAAAAATACGTGTATATATATTTAAATTTATTTCAACACAGAGGGAAAACTTTTTGAGAAGGGAATATGGAAGTCAAGGCATTTACAGGGCTTATGACCTGGCATTGGCTGGTTTAAGTGGCCACTTTACACACTGTGTAACATTCACCATTTTGCCCATGTTTGAACATCCACATTTCTTCAACTCTTCCATCTGTTGACTTTTGTGAAGTAAAAGAGCTGAAACCTTTTTCACGTGGGTGAGATTCATCCGGCTGAACCAAATCACCTACTAGGCAACGCCTGAAAACAATTTTCCAATTTTCATACTTCTTTTTTTACCAGGTAGTAATTTAACAATGTTTGATTATGTCCAAATGCTTGCAGACTGGCTGGATTTCCTCCCTAGGGAGTTGTTCATATTCCCTTCTCAAAAAATTTTCCCTCTCTGTTGAAATAAATTTAAATATAAACAACTCCCTAGGGAGGAAATCCAACCAGCCTGCAAGCATTTGGACATAATCAAATATTGTTATATATAGTATAATAATAATAATAAAAACTATATACGTATTTTTATTATTATATCATACATAGTTTTGTCACACATTCGCCCAAGCCAGTGGTCGGCAAACTCATTAGTCAAATGAGCCAAATATCAGCATCTCGACGATTAAGATTTCTTTTGAGTGCCAAATTTATTTTCGTTAAACTGTTTCCTCTTCAAAGCCAACGAACCTTATTGCAGTGAAGATCTCCGTATTTGTTTACTCTGTTATTGAGTAAACATTATTTAAATTAGTGATGTAAAGGATATCTAACGACAATTGTGTTGACAATCTTGTCACCAAATCCATAACATTTGATTTTTTTTGCTTCTTGATGAATGATACAATGGTTAAAAAGCATCTTGTGATTAGTTTTTGCTTCGAGAATAGAAAAAAATCGTTCTTACTTCGGTCGTAATTTTAGCTCCATATGTTGAAATTAAAATAAATTCATCAAGTTTAATATGGTGCTTCTCCATGCATTCGATTACAGTATTTGCAATATCCTCAATAATTCAAAAGGCAATAGTCCTAGAAGTTCTTCTATAGAATTTCTAGACTAAATAAATTGAACAAAAAGTGTAACTTGACACTCGAGTAGCTAAAGAGCCGCAAGCGGCTCGCGACCGGGGTTTGCAGACCATTTGCACAAGAGATCGGATTTCGATAGTATTTAGCTTACTTTCATTCTCATTTTTACAATTCCATTCCACATTCATAAGACTCGGCACAAGGATTCCAGGTGAATGTATTGATATTTAAAGCATTTACCGTGGTTAAACGTTTTATTAAACAATACTTAAGTGCCTGCGAAACCCAGTTTGTGCATCGAAGTTCGTGCGTGTGGACGAGAAGACGATATACCGTGTAGTCCTGGGCTTCAATTATGATGGGTAGATAAAGACGTCATACCTTAATCTTGACGGTATAGTTGAAAATAAATCCTCTCTATTGATTACGAAGATACACTACTGACCCCCGTTTTCAAGTTTTGGGTAGGTACATCGAAATGAAACAAGAAGAAGCGTACGTCACGGTACAAAAATCTACGCACTAAAATGACATAGCTTCAGTATGACGTCATAGTTGAAGATACAATTCTCCCAACCAATTTCTTAGATACGCTACCGATCCCCCCACTATCAAGTTTTGATGTAAGTACATTGGTTTGTCTTGACGGGTCTAGATGCCTAGAACCCCTTAAAACTATGTACGATCGATGCACAAATGTCGAGATCCGTAAATTATGTAAGGGTGAGATAATCACTATCGACAAAATCAAGAAAGGAGCTCGGCGCTGGTATGGACATGTAGAGCGAATGGACAGCAAAAGAATGCCTTAGAATATTTACTATGCGAATAGCATGACCAAATTCAACACATACTTGTAGATGGACGTGTCAAAAGTCATCCACAATTGGAAGCGCTAACCGAAACTTTAACAAAACAAAACAAAATTTCGAACGTTTTTGTTGTATGCAATAGAACTAAAAGACTTCTCTAGTGAATAATAATGAGAAACTTCAGCCCTACAGGAAATTGGATACTAAAATGTTTTCTTGCGCGGAGTAAAAATTAGAGCATTAAATTACAGCACAAAGTTTCTTGAAAACGTAGAGAAAAAAAAAATATATATTTGAAAACGCACTACTTTGAATGACGCCTCTGGTTCATATGAATTAACCTATAATCTGAGAGCTATGGAAGATTTCCGGTCTGCTTGTCGTTTCTGGACCAATGGGAAGAACTGAATGAGAATATGCGGAAATTAACCTCTGACGTTACACGCGGAGTTATTTCAGAAATACAAAACTTTAAAAAATCGTAGCGCTGATTAAACGATACATAAAAATTGAAAAGAAATTTTTTTTGGCTTTGTTTAATAGTCTATTAACAACAAAAATCACCTGAATTTCCTCATTCTGAGGTTTATGCGAAAAAAAATAGGCAATTTGCTGTCGTGTAGAACACCCATTGTATTCAGTCATACAAGTCTAGGTATTCGGCATGTAATAGTAAAAATACCTTATTCAATCACTGTTTTATGTCAACCATGCCTGGAATCAAACTCGAGACCACAAGGTGGACAACTAAAATTGATAATTTGTGATACAGAGAAATCCATGTTTAATGGTAAAAGGGGTCGATATTAAGTCAATTTATTCAGGAGTTTATCTTCAGAACTCGCGCAAGGAAAAAACGCGAAGAAAAACGTAAAAAATCTCATATATATTGCTTCATTATTTGTTTTGGACAAAGAAGTCAAAATGGCTTCCAGTTCAGCGTTATTTTCCCGGCTATTTTGGGGCGGGAGACATTATCCAGATTTGTTTTTCACAGCGACGAAAATAAACAGTTTTTACGTCTAAAATGGAAGTTATTTTCTTGTCGATTTATTTGCGCGCGCAGAGGATTATAATGAGCTCTGTATGTTGATACAATGAGACAGAAGAGTATTGTGTTAAATGGATCGAATATTGGAGAAAGAGGTTCTGTCGCTTTTTAAGACGCAATAAAATAGAAAGTAAGTAGTGTAGAGGAGCAAAATCGTTTAACGTTCTTTATTCAATAATTTATTGAGGAATAATCGCAGTGAATAAGAGATCATAGGTAATTAAAGGAATATATAAAGAGACATATTTAGATCTAAGTACTGTCTTTTAAAATCATCAGGAAAGAAATTATGAAATATTGCGTTGTAGAGTATTAGCAGGACAGTATTAGTAGAGAGTAGAGTATAGAGTATTGCATGTCAAAAGAAAAAAATATCTAAATTAATGAGTATAAAGAGAAATGTATTATTTTTAATTTAGTATGTGTTAACATTATTTTTTTAAACTTTATTTAACTTTTTTATCATTTCTTTACATGAACTTATTCGATTATTTATGTTTTATTTTCAAGTACACTAAATGTCCCATGGGAGTTAATGAACAAAATAAATATGTAAGAATTGCAACTTTCAACCAAGCATTTTTTTTTGAAGAAGTTGAAATCTTAATATTCAATGATTTTTACGTTTTCTTCATAATGGGCAAAGCGGTATCGTTATCTTCTTTTTTTGGTAGAACCAATTTTGTAAATTTTGATGAAAACGTCGACATATTATTTTTTATTATAACAATAATTCTATTATAATTACTAACATTATTAATTTGTTTTAAACGTGTTTTACTTTTTTTACAAATAAACAAAAAAGCAATGTACCACACATATTTAAGACTTACATACTTAACTCACTTGTGGTCAACTAATTTGAAATAATTTATTCATATACCGGGAGTCAAATATTCGCCTGTGTGTTAAATTTTTATAGAGATTAAAAAGAAGACCATTGATTATATATTTAACGATGTTATATATGTATTAGAATTAGGTCGGGTTGTGGTCCCGTGGCTAGTGTCTCGGACTCACGGACCAAAGGTCCGTGGTTCGAATCCCACTCTACCCCAACTTGATTCCATTTTCTAATAGTGAGTTATTTACAACTCGTTGAAAATGGCCCTCAAAATTAAATATTTGGGTAAATGATAAGAACGCAAATATTTCTTTTCTTTAAAAAAAAAAAAAAAAAGGTTGCCGAGGGTTGAAACTCCTACCCCAGTTAGAGATTGACAGAAGACACGAGGTTGTTATTTAATGCGTGTTTATTGTATGGCCAATAAATAATGAATTAAATTATGTAGCGCGAGTGTTGAGGCAATAACGAGTTGAACTGACGGCACTTGGACGAAAGGCTAGAACTAAGTGACTGGGTCGGGCTGACAGAGCGCAACCACGCCCTGTGGTCTCTTTATAGGCCACGTTTCTTTGTTCTTCATTTCTCCATGGCAGAAAAGATGATAATATACTGCAGGTTGTTGTTCTCGTATCTTGCAGAATATAACGTATTGTATTTAATATAAAACGATGACTTTTTCAGGTGAAAGATTGCGCATATGCGCATCTGTGTGTCATCGATCGATGGATTATGGACCCCATAGATAATTCATTGTTACTGAGCTGGCACTTGAAGCGTGAGACTTATCACCTTACCTTCATATAACAGATAATCGAACTACGCTACATTTAGTTTACTAATGAGATTTTCCAAAAAAGACTGAATGTTCTTACAGTAATACAAGTTTAAATACTTACTCAAACATTAATTTAACGCTAGCTGGAGGAATATTAAAAATGTATGCATGTTTTTTATAATACAGACACAATTGTTTTTGGTGTGTTTTGACTGTGTTTAGGACAAAGGTTTCAAACAACATTTTTATTCAAAGCTGTTTAATTATTTTTCTAAAGCCAATTACACGGGTCTTTAACTAACTAATTGACAACTAATTCAACGTAATTAAGTGACATCACGAGAGTCACATACATGCTGATATGTTATTTTTTTTATACAGTTTTTAAAAGTAGCCTTTTGGTAAGGGTAATGATATACGGAAAAACGTTAAGCAATATTTAAGAGTTTTTTATTGAAATTTTCGAGTTTTGCTGAAGTTTTCTTTGCAAGTATTTCACTCTGCTTTCTATCGAGTAAAAACTTTTAACAACCATTTTAACGCACGTTCAGCCAATAACTCATTGAAAACTTAACTGAAAAAGACTTACTCTTGAAAAATGAAATTAGAAGCAGCCGGTAAATGTTTTACCCGTAACAAGTCATGACAGATCCATCGGCACCATTTTTAAGCAATTACTTCGGAACTAATTATTGCTGAAAATTTAAATTTTAATTATTTATATTTGGAATAATTATGTATGGCAAATAATAACGCGGTCACATAGGAGCGTAGATTTTCACGGTCTCTGGCATCAATTCGAATAGTCTTTCTTAGACAACAATTTTGAGTATGTTCTCTCTAGAGAGTTAATGAGAATGATTGCAACAGAGAAATAACAGAAATTCGTTAAAAACATTAATGATTTAACTAACTGGTGAGGGAAAAAGTAAAAAAAATGAAAAAATGTTTTACCTAGTATGTAAATTGGTTCAGCCGGATAATTTTTACTCACATAATAAAAATTTCAGCCCTTTTACTATACAAAATTCAACAGTCAACAAAAGAGTTGAGAAAATGTAAATGTTTAAACATAGGCAGAATAGTGAGTGTGAGTTTTTTAAAGTGGCCACTTAAACCAACCGAGTCATAAGCCCTGTAAATGCTTAGACTTCCATATTGCCTTCTCAAAAATATTTTCCATCTCTGTTGCAATAAATTGATGTCTTTTTAGAAGTTTTGGATGGATTGGGGTGACAAAGGTACGGATATTTTTATTTATAATTTTGACATGTATTTTCAGTCTACTATTAGGTATGTCAATAATGTTTTGAGATAGTCTAATTTTTTTTTTTTGACAAGAACTGGACTCAGTCCCCTAGGCAATTGTTAATATTAACCCATTACAACAGAGATGAAGATCACTTTTGAGAAGGAAATATAGATGTCTAGGTATCAACAGGGCTTATGCCCTGTCATTGGCTGGTTTAATTAACCACTTTACATACCGTGTAACATTCACCATTCTGCCTATATTTGAACATGATTATTCCGTCGATTCTTCCATCTGTAGATGTTTGTTGATTATTTCACATATATCCTAGGCAAAGTCAGCAATATTTTTCAATTTTTATGCTTCTTCTTGAACCAGGTGTCAATCAGACGAATTTCTCCCCCAATATAGGTTTGGCTTTTTAACTTTACAAACATCGACAGATGGAAGAATATGTAGAATTAGGTTGTTGAGGGTTGGAGCTCCTACCCCAGTTAGAGATTGACAGAAGACACGATGTTGCTGTTTAATGCGTATTTATGACATGGCGAATTAAAAATGAAAAGAATTATGTCGCGCGATTGTTACGGCGATTAGGTGTTGAAGTAACTGCACTTGGACTACATGCTAGAACTGTGCGACTGATTGAACTGGACTGACTGGGCGTTGACTGCGCCCTGCGGTCTCTTTATAGGTCACGTTCCTTGGTAGGGACGATGTTAATGTACTGCAGAATGATGCTCCCGTTCCTGTGTGCAATACCGTTAGAGTTGCGTAATATGTTGTATTGCTTGTATTGACTAGCTTCATCGGTCATCGCTTTATTTCAGGTAAAATGATTTGGTACGTGTGTGTTATCAATTATGGACTATCATCCACAATTATAAGAAATATATGTGTTCAAATGTAGGCAAGGTGGTGAATGTTACACCGTGTGTAATGTGGCCGCTATCAGCCAATGACTGGTCACATTAGCTTTGTAGATACCAAGACTTCTATATTTCTTTCTCAAAAGTGTTCTTCATCTTATTTGTAATATGTTAATATAAGGTATGTTATGTATAACATTATAACTGTATTGCACCTATATGACTGTAGATTTGAACGAAAAGAAAAGAAATAAAATAGGCGCGAGTGGATTTTTGTTCCTTTGATGACCAAATCAGAAAATCGGCATATGAGGATATTGGAAGCAAACTTCAAAATCTCCATTGAAAGAGTTACTGAGATATTTGCGAAAAACTGTGAAAAAAAGAATAGTGAGATTTCTAATTTTGCTCCACCAACTCAATGGAGAATGCTTTGTTTGCGGTGTCAAGTAGTACAATCGAAACCTGTTTTTGCAAGATTTAGAGCCGGTTTTGAATTACGCTTTTGTTTAGGTAAGTAGGTTTTTACATTTAGTTTATTTTGACATCGATAACTAATTTTCCGTTTTTGATAGAGACTACTAAGTTTGTTTGTTTTTAAATTTAATTTACGGTTCAAACAATGAGCAACATTGAGAAAATCAGGATTCAAAATGAAAGAAATCGTAAATTTTAGATAATTTTATAAATAAGTGACTGAATTTAATAGACAGAAGAATGACGGATGTTATACAGCTGTAAGAAACGTCGGCCATAAGTATGAACAAAATGAAGCATAAAAACCTTGAAAAACACCATTAGTACCAGAAAGGCCAAGAACTTAAATCCGCAATTGTTATAAATCCAAAATAACAGAAATCGTTGCGCTGTGTAGCGAATTCGGGCGTCTGATAAACAACACGCGAGGTCTAATCCCAGGAAGAAATTCTTAGAAATGGAAAGGTTTTCTCAGAAGGGGAGAGAACTCCGCCCCCCGATAAATTCCTGCAGATAAATCGGCCCTTAGAATGTACACACTTGCCCCTCAATCAGATAATATCCAAGGTTCACAATTGAAGTGGAAGTAATAGTAAAAAGTGTTTTTGAATATTTACCCGTGCACATCATAAAACGATATTATTTTAAGAAGAAAAACGAAACAAGCGCGTCTGCTTTCCACGTTTAAAGTCACGGAATCGATTCTTGAAAAATTAGACACGAAATAATTGAGTAAACCACTCTGTAATATTTTTCTGCTTTTCAGGAAATAAAAAAATAACTTGATGTAAAATTCCCAATTAACCAAGTTTTCCTTTAATTAAAAATATAAAAAAAACATTTTCCTTGACATTTCTATTTTAAAATAGCGTAAACTATTAGGATTATTCAATAGTCAAATATAACAAAATGAATAGTATAGCACAAGAGGATACGCGGTCTGACTTTTCTTCATACAAACTTCATATTCCCATTTTCTTTTCTGGATTATGGCACTGAAACAATTTTTTTTTTACTCAATTTTACCATCATTCCCTTTCCGCAACTAATGATACATAGGGCACTGCATTAGTACACTAATCGCAGCGTATCTTGGTCATTTTTAAACATAAAAATGATCAGTCTTACACTTCAGGTACCAGTTCAGTAACTATGAAATATTCTGATGTGAAAACATCATTTTAAACAAATATTTTATATCAACCATGTCGGGAATCAAACCCGAGACCTCTCGCATAGTAGGCAAACGCGCTGAACATTACACCCCAAGGCCGACAGTTCAGATATCCACCATTGTCGTGTTCATATAGTTTGTTTTTTTTGTTTATTAACAAATTGACTTAACAGGAACTTGAATCAATTGAACGTAGTTATGCAGAAAGCAACCAGTCCACAATTTAAAAAAAAAAGAGATATTTATGTAATCGGGTGCAGTAAGGTCAATTACATGTTCTGCTAAAATCAGCTAGACCGCTTTCGTACAAAGAACTGTATTAATCACCTTCTGAAAATGGTGTCGATCACAAAAAAAGCATTCCTCAATTTGTAGAAAACACTCAATTCACTAGAAAAATCTTAGGGTTTTTGAAAATCATTAAAACTGGTCGAATACATAGTGAGGTTCTTGTTTGTAATATGAAAAAAAAAACGTATGTGTTCATTTTTTATCATTTGATAAAGTCAAAACATTCCAACTGTTGCGTAAATTTGATAATTCACACATTCACAAAAGTGCTATTATCTCAATTACACTTTTATATGGCTGGCTGCGTTCTGTATAACTACGTTCAATTGAAAACCCTTAAAAGCGCTTAGTTTTAATTTAATTTAATTTTGTTTATTAAGAAAAACAACAGCAATACAAAAAAATATACACAACATCATAAAAAATATATAAAATAAAGCCAAATCAGTTTTCCACATAAACACAATTATAAAAATCCAGTTCAGTTAGATATAATTCATAGAAGTGCATGTGTGCGAGCTTTTTTTTTGTGTGAGGATGCGTGTGTAAAAAAGTGGAGTGTGGTTTTGGTAGGTATGTGAATATGTGTGTGATTGTATATGGGTGTGAGGGTAGGTTTAGGGACAGGGTAAGTGTGTATTTGATATGAGTGAATAGAAACAATTTAAATTTATAATGTAAAAATAAATATTTTTTTTATAACGAAACATAATTTTTTTCAAATAATAGTTTTTTAATTTTGGTTATAAAAGTGAGTTTACTGCTGTTAATTATGTCTATGTTATTGAAAAATAAATTATAATTACGCGTCAAGCGAATCAGAGGAGAGTTCTGTGCATAGTTGGTGCGAACTGTGGGTACATGGAAAAGAGATAGATTCATGTGACGGGTGCGGTAGCCAGGTACGTTAAGGGCCAAACGTACGTTTATCTGCCGTCTTCGGACGTATGGTATACAAATAGGATAAATATTTTTTTAAGAAACAAATCGTGCCGAAATAGAAAATTTCTTTCTGATACTAAAAATTAAAATCAATTCAGTTATGGGGTGCGGAAAACGGGAATGACAGACACCGATTTTGTGGAATATAGCAAAGCATAATCAGTCCTACTTGCAGTTGTCTTTTACGTACAATATCATCCGCATATCCTCTTTAGTATCTGATGAACAAACAAACAAACAAACCATCTCGCCGTTTCCCCGTAGGGGTAGGCAGAAAGGATAGAACGCCATAACACTCTATCTTGGCATACAGACCTCGCTTCCTCTACATTCATACATCTTCTTATGCACGCACGCCGGGAATGATGATGAATTGTTAATAATAGTGAACAAAAACTCTGGTAACATAAACTCTGTTAGAAACCATTGCGAAACTCGCAAAACATGGAGTTTTTTTTCTTTTAAATTATGAAGTTTCTTGTATTTTTACGTAACAATAATGACACGAATAAGCATTAAAATAATTATAATGTAACTTAGAATTTTCAGAAATTGCTTAGAAATTATTCTAGATAATTTATTGTCAAAAAACTGTTAGTATATAAAAAAAAAAATTTACTTAAAAACGTTAAATTGCTAAAAACAAAATTTACTTCTATCAAAAATTTAAAATCAAATTTCAGTTTTTATTCAAATTCGTTCAGAGCAGGTTTCGTCATTCTGCGAATCAACTGTTTTTTAATATACACGAGTCAGAGCGAGTTTTGTAACTTATCTGAATATTTAATTTGATATTTCAATATAATGGTCTATTTTACATTTTTGCATATTTTTTTTTGCACCACAACAGGCCAGGAGGCCTAATTACAGTGGTGAATTACATCACAGAGCACCCAGGCTTGAGAAAAATCACATTTTAATTTTTGTGTTCTCACCGGGAATCGAACCCGGAACCTTCCGTGCGTGAGTCAAGCGTCTTGACCACTACACCACGGAGGCCGCCGTATACGGTTGTGTATTTATTAAAAAATAGTTTAGAGGCTTCTTTCGGGTAAAAAATCTTCATTGGGAAATCGAGTAGAAATTAGATAACCTATACCATCATGGTGTATTAGTTTTTGCGTTTGCCTGACATTAAATAAATACATACAATTTTTTAAAAATTAAAATACAATAAATATCAATCCAATCTACGTTATTTAATCGTGCAGTGTAGATTTTTTCCATGGTGTGAAATAGGCCAATGGAGCATGATTTGTGGCTCACAGACTTATTACTTTACAGACTTACAAAAACAAAAAAACACAATTCCCTCGTGTCCTTTAAAATTCTTCCAGAGCGGGTTTGGTAAAATCTAATAAGACTTACACCAAATAAGTCCAGATCCTTTCTCGATTTTACAATACGAGGAAACCTACGAAAAGCAGGAAGATCGATCCCAAAGAACTTAAGGTTTTGCGAAGAATCGACTAATGTACACATTTTATTCATTAGGGAATAAAAACCCGAGTTACTATTAAAAGATTTGATGTATAGCAAATTCTGACTTTTGGTGACACGGTAACATAAAAAGAGATTGATTGCAACAGTGATGTGACATCACTTTTAGCACGAAGTATTTTGACAATGCATATAAGGTACATCTTCGTTCTACGTTTCTCTAATTAAGATTTATTAAGAGATTGCTCTATGCCAATGAATTAGTAATTGTCACTTTGCCACTTTTTCACAAAACGGTACCGCATAGATTCGAAATGGTCAAAATGAGTCCAATTGAGTGGGGACATTGCAGAAGCACATTCTTGCCGAGGACGAACGAATGAGAAGTAAAAAGTTTTTAAGGTATTATGAATGAATTATACCTAATGTAATTAAATTCATCATTCCCGGATTAGTGTGGATTTGCTCGCAATTCGAGAGGGGATGGAAATGTCTATTAGATAAACTGCCTAGTAATAATTTATTGTGGGGTCCGTAATTAGAATTTCTTCATCTTTTCCCGTTTGCCTTTGTTTTACCGGTTTCCCCGACAATACATTATGATATTATGCTGCCGCTATCCAAGCCAGGAAATTTTGTTGGATTTACAGGGATTAAGGATTTTTTATACATTTAATAAAATTAAATCCCTCGTACTTAATTACGGTTGATACATTCATGAAAAATAAAAGAGGAAAAATGTTATTCCTTCGAATAACCGTTCTGTGCTAACACTGTTTATTTATGTACGATGGACATTTTCATAGTTTACTGGATATATTTTTAATTTAAAAAAAAATATCCCAACCGTGTCACCAGACCTTGCACCATCGATATCTTAATATAAACTCTAAGAAACATTTGCGGGCAGTCAAATTTTCTGACAGTTCTCCGACACTGGCTGAAATAAAAATCGCCGTGTCGAACATGAAAAATGGAACGGCTCCAGACGTTGACAAAATACACCCGGAATTTTTAAAAAGCAGCATCACTGACATTGTTGGCCCTTTACACCAACTAATGACTAAGGTGTAGGAATAAGAGAAGGGCCCGAGAGACTGGGTAAATGGGGAGATCATCGCGTTGCACAAGAAGGGTGATCCATTAAACGGTAATAACTATCATGGCATCACGCTACTTAGCGTACCTGGAAAAGTACTTGCATATAATGTAATACTGCAGAGTTCGAGGACCCATTATGCGAGTATTGAGGGAGAACCAGGCGGGTTTCTCACCTGGTAAGCCATGCGCGGATTATATCCATAACATACGCTGTATTCTATGGGAGAACAAAAAGCTAAATAGTTGCTTGGCTATGTGCTTCGTGTATTACAAAAAAGCATTTGATAGTCCGCACAGACTGACACCCTGGAAAAAACTAGAATTATATGGAGTGCTTTTCACTGAAGTAGCGAATGCCGAATCAGAATCAGAATCAACGATGTTGTCACAGATTGGTTTGAGGTCACCACCGGAGTTCATCAAGGTTGCGTCCTTGCACCGTTCCTTTTTATAATCCTCATGAACTTTATCCTAAGGAAGTCAATTCCACTTGATTGAGGCATATCCATATCCTCCTCCAAAAAACTCTGCGGCCTAGAGTATGCCGATGCTGCGGTTATAATTGACGATTCAGTCACGGGTCTTCAGGCCACTGTAGATAGCCTAACAAACTCCCTATGCATGGGTTTAAATATAAACATCGGAAAAATCGATGTTTTAATTTACTGTGTAACATTTCATACCGTGATTGCTAAAGTTCCCTGATTCTGTCAGACCAAATCATCAAAAGGATCGAGAGTTTCAAACATCTGGGAGTTTATGTTACGGAAAATGGGAGCTTTCAAAAAGAACTGGGAGTGCGGCTAGGAATAGCAGGCGCCACATTCAACAGTATGAGGGCTGTCTGGAGATCGGATATTTACTCAGTGAAAACCTAATGCCGCCTATATAACGCTTGCATAACACCTATGAGTTTTGAGTATAAAAAAAGGAGCCCAGGGCCCCGATTACAATGGGAAATAAACAGAGTTATCTTTAATTATCTATGAAATTAAATTGAAGTTTTGCTCAAATATATGTATATTTGTACGAATATTTGAAAAAAAATGTAATCGTACTCTATTTTTTATACAGAAAACTTAATTTGACTTTATAGACGAACTTTGAGATACCTGTGTAGTGGAATCTGTTGCGTGTGGTTATGATAATTGTATAGAATGATTATTTTACCAATGTTTTGTTCTAAGGTGGCGGGTATAAAATAAAATATTTCAATTTGGACGTTTTGTCTGGAGTTTTATAGTGTTTTACAACTTAATCGACATGTAATCAAATAAAATAGAACGAATGAAAACCGAACAAAACTGTTTGAAATTAGCCGTGAAAATTGAAACAATTTACGTCAAATATTATAAGTGGGTAACAGTGTCGTTTTGAAGGCAACCGGAATCAATGGTGGTCGGCGAGGGTCCGTTTGAAGTTTCCGGTCGTTAGCGCCGTGTTGCGTCTCTGTGTTGGCAGGCTTGTCACCTGGAGTTTGATGTTTCCAGTGTTGCAAGTGCCCCATACCTGCTAACTTCCCATTGTAATACGGGCCCAGGTTTACATATAAATAGTTTTAGATTATCCTATGTAAACCTGTAACTACTACTACTACTACTACCATCATGCCATTTCCCCGTAGGGTTAGGCAGAGAGAATGGACCACCATACTCGTCTATCCTGGCATATATTCCTAGCTTCTTCCACATTCCTACATCTTGTCATACATGCCCTTCGGTTCTGTCTACTTTTAAAATGACCAGACTTAAGATTTTGGTTTATCTGATCATGCCACGTCTTCCTTGGTCGTCCTCGTCTCCCGTTACCGTTTATTTTCACCAAATATACTTGTTTTACCATTCTTTTGTCGTCTATCCGTTCTACGCGACCAAACCATCTCAGAGCTGCTTTCTTAATCTTATCAATTATCCTTGACTCAGATTTACACTCTCGCCTGATTTAATCATTTGTAATCCTGTCATACATTGATTTCCCATACATTTGTCTAAGTGATCGCATTAAATCGGGTTCACTCGGCTTTCAAACTTCCTTTGATAGTTCTATGTTTCACTTCCATACGTAGTGTTGGGACTAAAACTCTGTTGTGCACTGCCAGTTTAGCTTCGATTGACATATGTTTATTAGCAATTACTGCGCTTAGTGCTCTGTTCATTTTATTGCCAGTATTCACTCTCCTTTCAACATTTTTTTCTACTATTCTATCTCTTGAAAACATACTTCCCAGATACACAAATTCTTCTACTGGTTCGAGACATTCATTGTTTACATTTATTATGCAGTCAGTAACCTCACTTTCCCTTTCAAATACCATCACGTTTGACTTACATTCGTTTATCGCCAATTCGCTCTCCAGGCATACATCATACATTCTAGAGACTATTTGTTGCAAATCATCCCGTTGATGGATAGATTTGACTATCCGAAACCACTAGTGTTTATTTGATAATCTCATGCGTGGTAAAAAGTCCATTCATAATTTTATCGTATCGTCCACAAAGCAAATGCTGAAACTATAAATAATATAGATATTAGATACCATAAATGCCAGAGTTTATTACTATTTAATGTGATAAGAATTTTATTAATTAAAGGAATAAGTCGTGAGGGGTTGAAATATGGGTCGGTTGTACTCTGTTCAGTCCAAAGTGCTCTTCCACACTTAATATGAGGGTAATTAACTAGACCCTGTGGTGCGGATTCGTGAGCGTCAGTTATGTTCACATAATAATATAACTATAAATTATTTACTATGTGAAACTCAAATTGCCCGGAAAAATGGGTGCCAGACGATATCCGGATATGCAGAAATCCGGATAATTATCTGGATAACCCATTAAATTAAGGCATTTTTAAAAAGAAATCGCAAAATTTACAAGATTACTTTTTTATTGCTTTTGAAATAAAACGGCGAATTGGAATCGCATTCAAAACTTTTCGAATTAAAGAAGAACTTGAAGAATTGAATAACGCCCGGCCGACAATGCCCTTTTTTTATTTGATATTATAAACATTCCTTTATTTTTTATTTCCTGATATTCTCTGGCATCCGGATATTTTTTATTTTTTTAAATTTAAATCTTAAAGTAGGGCACACATATCATACATATTGTTATGTGTGTTTTAATAATAACATTGCAAATATATTTAATTTATAAATTGTTTATCACATATGTCTTGACCATTATTTTAAATTTTGATATGTTTTTTTATTCATAAATATTTTTTTCCATTTCGTAATACTTTTTAATTGCTTTAAATAAAATTGAATTTTGTGACTTTGCCCTTTTCCTAAATTGATGTCTAATTTTGTTCTTTTCTTTAGTATTGTGATCGTGTTCATGCTGGTTCCGATCAATTTTTTTCCAAAATTCTGTTTTTTTATTAGAGTTTATAATTTTATGAACAAATATCATTATATTGTAAAATATTCTTTGTTTATATGTTAAAGATTTCATTTCATTTACCATCGACTTTACCCTCGTGTATCTGTTTTTTTTCTAAAGGCTTTATTTTGTAATACAGTTAGTTTATCTATGTTTTCTTTGTTTGATAAAAATAAAATGCTACTACAGTAGTTAACGTGTGGTTCAATAATTGCTTTACACTAGAATATTTCATAGTACCTGGTATCTGAAGCGAAATACTGATTATCTTGCCTTCATGTTACAAAAAAGATAAAGACATGCTGCGATTGGTGTACAGCCAGTGTCCTATGCACCATAAGGAGCGGAAAGGGAATAATGAATTGATACAAGTTTCAAGTATTGTGTTTTTAAATGCTGTTCCTCTCGAAAAAAGAGGCAAGCTTTTGTGCTCGGAGAAGGACTTATACTGAATTTTCACTAATGATATGAAAGAATTTATATTATAATAAAATTCTTGAAAATTTATTTAATTTTTTTTTTCCACATCCACTCCTAAGTGGAGTATGTGGGTATCACCAGACGCCCCTAGAAGACCCTATCGCTGGCTACCACTCTCGCCTCCTCCCACGCCAATCTCGCGTCCTGTAGTTCCACCGAATAAAGTCAAAATATCGTCATCGACGGCCTTCTAGAATAGCGGGAGCCCGCTGGTGAGAAGAGACAACTTTTTTTATTTTTTATTTTTTTTATTTGAAAATTTATTTATAAACCCTTACGGATTATTACATTCATATTACATAAAATAATATATACATTTTTCATTTATACTCTGTTGTTCAAGATAATATTTTTTACGTCTTTTGAAAAGTTTGTCTGAGTCTTTTGTTTAGTTTTGTCTGGTAGTTTATTATATAATTTCAGTCCCTGGTTCATTAGTCTTGATTGTCCTTGTCTTGTTTTAGAAAGTTGTATATGGTATTTGTCTGATATTCTCGTATTATGTCCATGTTGACTACAATTTTTTACTAGTTTTAGTTCTTCGTCTACAATTACATTAGTGGCTAATTTATGGATAAATTTGAATGATTCTAGTTGAAAAAGTTTAGGTTTAGGTTCTCCTGAGGCATGCGCAGCACGTGTCCAAGCGAGGTCTACCACCGCATCCTCAAACCGCTCGTTATTGGAGGCTGCTGCGTCCGTTCTCGGGCTTCAATGTTAGCAATGAAATCGAACCACCTTATGCCTAATATTTTCTTCAAGCACTTACTCTCAAAACTCAGAAGTTTAGTGTGTTGAGTGTTGGTAAGGTGCCAAGATTCACTCATATAGTAGTACTGGCATTATACAAGAGTTGAATAATTGGCATTTCGTTTTGACCGAGTATGCATAGTCTGGAACTCAGACAACACGCACCGTGTTAAAAGTTGCTCTAGCAGTTCCTAGGCGGGTTGCGAGCTTTTTATGCGTTCTGACATTCTCGGTTATGTGACTTCCTAAGTATTTCAAGCCTTTAACTTTTTTTATCCTTTGCCCATTCTTTTAGAGAGGATATTGATATATTTATCACACTTTTAATGTACATATTTTTTTTATCAATATTCCTACAGAGATGAGGTAGAATTTTTTTTCAAATTCAGGATTATCGATATTTTATTTTATTTTATTTTATTGAAATAAACGGCACTTAGTGCCTTTTACATATTAGTTACAAATACAATTAAATATACATACATGTAAACATAGTTATAAGTAATACATAGCATTTAAAACAATATTATTAATTTAGAAAGTCTAAGAAATATAAACTATATAAAAGAATTAAATATTACCAGTTATAGAATTATCGATAAAAAAAAATAATTTGGTATTAGAGATACTTTGAACCAGTTAAAAAAATAACTAAGAAGTAAATTTTGAATAACATTAAAAATATATATAATATTTTTATATGTATTATTATTGAAAACTAATATTTAGGTAAATAGTATATGTTTATGTATAAAAGTATATAATGATGTAAAAAAAATGATAAAGAGAAATATTTTTTACTTATAAATTAATTAAGAAAAGAAACGAAAAAAGAAAAAAAAACACTAATAAAGAAGTTTAAATCAAATTTTTAACAAAAGTAACAAATAGTTACCTAGAACTATTACCAATAAAATAAAGAAGAAGAGCCGTTCTATATGTAATAAATTTCATGTGAAATGAGTCACCAATGTCCTGGTACTTATTGCCTAGAGAGTGAAGTCTATTGATGACTGCATTTTTACCATATGATGTCGAAGTATTGTTGCCACAGTATTGGTAGGTTTGCCGAGTTGTCCTTTTTGGTACATTAAAACTAATTAGTGATAAAAGTGCAGGGGTGTCAAACATGGAATGGATTATTTTATATAAATTTAATAAATCAGTTATAATTCTCCTGTCACTTAGTCTTAATAATTTCAAAATAAACAGTAACAAATCATAATTTAAAAATTCAATACTAACACCTAATTTAAAATTTATAAATCGTAAAAACTTATTTTGGACCTTTTCAATACAATATTGGTGCCTAGAATAATGAGGAGCCCAGATTGTAGAGTTGTACTCCAAAATGCTTCTTACAAGTGACGTGTACATTATTTTAAGTGCACCAATATCTTTGAAATATTTAGTGGTTCTGATAATGAAACCCAACATTCTTAGAGATCTATTACTAATGCTATTAATGTGACCAATAAATGATAATTTGGTATCGAAAATAACACCTAAATCACGTATTTCGGAAACGGATACAAGTTCAGAATTGCCAATAGAATAATTAAACATTATTGGAAACTTAGTCCTGTGAAATCTCATGATTTGGCATTTCTTTACATTTAGTTGGAGTTTATTTGTTGAGCACCACGAAAATAGTTTATTTAAGTTATGTTGGATAGTAATACAATCATCAATAGTGTTAATTACTCTAAAAATTTTCATGTCGTCAGCAAACAACAAAACTTCGACACCATTAAATATGTCAACAATATCGTTGATAAAAATGTTAAAAAGTATCGGACCCAAATGGGATCCTTGCGGGACTCCACTAGTCGCCTCAATGGTACTGGATGTGGTGTCAAAAATTTTTACTGCCAATGATCTACCACTTAGGTAACTCTGAAACCATTTTAAAATCGATCCACAGAAACCCAACTTGGATAACTTATCGATCATGATTCTATGGTTCACCTTATCAAACGCTTTAGAGAAATCTGTATACACTGAATCCACTTGTTTACGTAAATTAAAAGAGTTCATAATAACATTTTCATATATAATAAGATTAGTCAGTGTTGATTTTGAAGGCATAAAACCGTGTTGATTTGGAATTATTATTTGATTGACAATTGAAGACATTTTTTGCAAAATTATTTTTTCGAAGAGCTTTGGTATTGCAGATTGTATACAAATCGGTCTATAATTTGTGAAATCACATTTATCCCCACTTTTATGTATAGGTGTTAAGAAAGCAGACTTCCAATACTGGGGGAAATGTCCTTCACATAGCGACTTATTGTAGATTATATACAAGGGATATGCAAGGAAGTCAACACACTTTTTTAACAGTATTGTAGGTATTTTGTCAGGACCATAACTACACTTAGAAACTAGTTTTTGAATACTGTTTCTTATGTCAATCATCTCAATTTGAATATGAGATAATTGTATATTTATATTACTGCTTAAGTTGGTTACATAGTTAGTATTGTTGGTATTATTATTAGTTGTATCATCATAGACACTCTTGAAGAAGTCACTAAATAGATTAACTATATCTGTTAAGTTACTACCAGTTTTTACGGAATAATACATAAAATTAGGTAAATTTGTACTGTCATTTTTGAGGGATTTTGAATAATCAAAAATTTTTTTAACATTATTTTTTAAAGAATCCTCGATAGTTTTTATGTAATTGTTGTAACAAATTGTATTTTTTTTATTGCAGTCTTTTCTTAAAATATTAAATCTATCAAAATCTGACCAAGATCTGGATTCTTTGTAAGTTTTGTGTGCAGATTTCTTCATGTATATTAAATTAATTAAATCTTTATCATACCATATTGGGAATGATAATGTTCTTACTTTTGAGATTGGCACATGAGATTCTATAGCAGTATTTAAAATATTATAAAAGCTAACAATGGTATCTTCTAAATTATTTTCATTTAAAAATGTCCAGTTCACTTCCGAAAAAAAAGTACACATATTGTCATAATTTGCCTTGTTAAAATTACGAAAAAATTTCGATGTTGGATCGTTCTGATTCTTCAGCATATGCAAATCAATATTTATGTCAAGAATAGGGTGATGTTTATCCTGAGGAACAATTTCTTCGATAGACTTGTGCACAGAAACAGACACATCACTACAAAAAACTAAGTCTAAAATACGATTATGATAATTTGTTATATTATTCAATTGTTTTAAGTTAAGGAAAAAAGCCATTTCCACAATAGTTTTTTCTCGATCCGACAAGTCATTGCAGTTTGGGATTTGTCCAAATTCATTATCTAATATCTCCCACTGAATGTTAGAAAGATTGTAATCCCCCATGAGTATGAATTTAGCATCAGGATATAAAAATTTCAAGCGCTCAACTTCATCGGTATGGTTTTGATACACTGATAAATCAGATAATGGTGGAATATAAACGCAACCCAATACAATTTTTGACCAGTTTAAACTAATTAACACGAAAATATGCTCGACATTTTTGCAGATTGTTTTAAGTTTTCTAGAAACATATTTCTTATTAACTGACACTAAAACACCACCTCCTCTTGTTTTGGGGCTTGTCGACTTGTTCCTGTCCAAACGGTAAGTATTGAATGAAGATAACCCGAGTTCTGCCGTGTTGATGTCCGGATATAGCCAGGTTTCTGTGAAGATTAGGATATCTTGTAATAGAGTGGGGGCAATTCTTGAGAAATCTGTTACTTTGTGCACATTCCTCTTAAATTTTGGTATATACATTGAAGTTCTAATTGTTGGTTTAGTTTTTTGGTACAGTTGAGACGATTTTGGGTAAGGAATTTATATATTTAATTGTTAGATTTGCCTCTCCCTTATTGATTCTTGATTCCAATTCCTTTCTAAGTTCTGTCAAATATATTCTCTGTTTTGTTGTAAGATCCGATTTCAAGTTCAATCCGTTAGGTACTTTTGATTTAAGCCTTAGCAGTCGTTTAGCTTGTAAAGAATCCCGAAATTTGACTTTAATAGGTCTGCACACATCCGGTCGGTACTGCCCCAACCTGTAAATTTTTATGATGTCACCGCTGGAAACCGGTTCAATGTTATGGATCATTTGTGTAGTGCTTTTGGCATCATCTTCAATTCTTTTTGTTAGGGTAAGTGCCATACTTTCCGGTGAATTGTATATAATGACATTTTTAGAGCGTTCTACAGGGCTTATGACCTGTCATTGGCTGGGTTGAGTGGCCACTTTACGTTTTACAACATTCCCCATTCCGCTTATTAGCGAATATCGACACAGGTACCATTTTGATTCTTGTATATATCTTATTAAATGAGAAACCATTCACTAGCGTGTTGGAGCACCATCTATGTATTGATATTGAAGTTAAGTATTTTTAATTAGCATATTACTTTATTTTATGTATTTAAGACTTTTCCGAGTTAAATTAAGTACTAGTAATCGCCTGCAGATGATTCTGCAATTTATTTATACTTATATTTTGACCAGATCTTATTACACAACATTATTTTTTGGTATGTGTATTTTTGTACATACACAAATCTGGATTTCTCCCGAGGGCCAATGACAGGTCATAAGCCCTGTAAACGCTCGAATATCGATAATCCCGAATTTGAAAAAAAAATCTACCTCATCTCTGTAGGAATATTGATAAAAAAATATATACCTACTCCCCCTCGGGAGAAATCCAGATTTGTGTATGTACAAAAATACACATACCAAAAAATAATGTTGTCTTTTAATGTACTCCCAAAAGTTACATACAACTCATTCCGAGACAGAACATAGTAGTAGTAATATGGAAGTTATATACAATTAAAGATAAAAAATAATATACCTATATAACACTGAAAAAATATTAAAAATAAATTATTACAATACATTGTTATAAAAAGAAAACATACGTTTCGACATTCACATAAAAATATAACATGGAGGAAAAATCAACATTTATAATGAAATACCGTTTTCAACGTAATATTTTAATTGTATTTTTTATATATTTCGAGCATTTAAGTATTTTTTAAGATAAGACGTTTGTCTCAAGCACAAAGGGTTCCGGGTTCGATTCCGGATGAGATCATAAAACAAATAAAATCGGATTTTTCTCATACCAGGATATATTGTGTAATTCACTTCTATAATTAGGAATCTTAGCCTGTTATGGTGAAATAAACATGTATGTGTAAACGAGTATATACATATCCCATACTAAAATTCAATTTCTAAATCAACTGCGTTTTTTTTTTCAAGTAATTTTTTTCTCCGCCTTATTTGGCAATAAAACAAACTCTTTAACGGTATGTCAAAGCGACGGAAAATTTAGACACAGCATTTGAAATTGTATTTCTTCATTACCACTGCACATTCTTTTTTATTTTAGTGTAGTAAAAAACTTAAAATATGTGTAGTTAGGAATTTTTTGAAATAATTTAACGTACAATGTCTACATTACAACATTATTATTATTATTATTTAATTTTTCCTCAATGTGGGGTCTACTTTACACGCTTATTAAAATTCAATAACTGTACCTTAAAGGCAGACGGATGCAAATCCAGAATTTTATGAAATTACATTTCGATTTTCGTATCCAGTTTATTATCTATTTGCTAAAGATGAGAAAGAACTCGAAAACATGATAAACGAAGTTAATACAGCATCCCTGAAAATAGGCTTGAAAATGAATGCTTCAAAAACTAAAGTAATGAGTGATGCAAACCAATCATGTAACATCTTAGTAAATGGAAAAATAATTGAAAAGATTGATAGTTATATATACTTAGGACATGAAATAAAGCTCGGCAAAGATAATCAAGAGGTAGAAATAGAAAGAAGGCGAGGTTTAGCATGGGCCGCCTTTGGTAAGCTCTCATATATCCTGAAATCTCCGAAGTATTCACATTACTTAAAGAAGAAACTTTTTGATGCTTGTGTTCTCCCTGTACTGACATATGGCTGTGAAACTTTTGTGTTCACGAAAAAAAAATTACACAAATTATCAGTGACACAGAGAGCCATGGAAAGGAGAATGCTGGGTATTTCGTTGAGAGACAGAAACACCAATACATGGATTAGAGCGAGAACAAAGATCTCCGATGTGGTCCATGGGGCTGCCAACTAGAAATGGAGCTGGGCTGGTCATATAGTCAGAATCACAGACTCTAGATGGACCAAAAAAGTCCTGGAATGGCGACCCAGAACGGGTAGAAGTGTCGGCAGGCCTCAGACAAGGTGGTCTGATGACATAAGACGAGTTGCAGGAAGTGGTTCGATGCGGTTGGCTCAGGATAGGGAAATATGGAGACTAAAGGGGGAGGCCTATGTTCAACATTGGACAAGAGACGGCTGATGATGATGATGATGATCCAGTTTATGATCACATCCATTGATTTTGAAGAGATGTAAGTCTTATAATGAAAGAACCAATGTATTAAGATACTGAAATACAAATTAATGCTATAAACTTTTAGAAATCACTTAAAGAAAGTAGATTCTTTGGGCTTTTGTTGAACATTTGGCGTTTGAATTTGCATCCGTCTACCTCTGAGGTACAGATATATAAATGAATTAACAAAAACAAAGAGATAGTCAGGTTTCAATAAATAACTACACATTTAAAAAATAATCAAATAAATTTACACACATAAAATAATATTGTCATACTCTGCTATCTTCCATGTACTCATTTAGTCCATAATAGGCCTTTTTTAGAAGTACGCCTTTTATAAACACTTTGAATTTATTGTCCGTCATAATTAGGACATTGTCGGGTATTATATTGTAGAAGCGTACGCGGTGCCCAACAAATGATGTGATTTGTCATTTCTTCTAGTATTGTAATTATTATGTTTGTCGCTATTTTTTTGAAAGAGATATATTTTACGCACATTTATAATATTCTCTTGAATATACTGAAAATATACCGTCATAATGTTTATTTCTTTTTAAAAAAATATTTAAGAATCGCGCAATAGTTAAAGGGATAATTGAACGTAGTTATACAGAAAGCAGCCAGCCATAGAAAAGTGAAACTGAGATAATAGGACTTGTGTGAAAAGGGTGAATAATCGAATCTACACAACAGTTGGAATGTTTTCGACTTTTGACAAATGATAAACAATGAATACATTAGTTTTTTAATGTTATGAACAAGAATCTTATTACGTATTTGACCAGTTTTTATGATTTTTAAAATACCATAAGATTTTTCGAGAGATGTGGGTGTTTTCTGCAAATTGAGAAATGCCGTTTTTGTGATCGACACTATTTTCAGGTGATTATAATAGTTTTTTATACGCAAGCGACCTGACAGTATTTAGCAGAACATAGTATAGACCTTATTGCACCCGATAACACGAAAATATAATTTTTTCAAAATTGTGGACTGGCTGCTTTCTGCATAACTACGTTAAATTGTTTTTACAATTTGGTACATAAGAGGAATTAAATAAACGGAAACCAAATTTTGTAAGAGCTGTAACAAATGAACCTTCTCATTTTATTATTTTCAAAAGAAACATTTAATCACACGTTAATGGATGATGGATTTATATATTTTTATACTCTGCAGTAAAAATATTTTATTTAACGAAGTTAAGATTGAATCAGTGGCTTTCGCAAGTAAAATGAACAGCTCTAGGCGAAATAAGAAAACAACAGGGTAGCAAATAGAAGCAATCGGGTCACTGACATAAAAATATATAGCCTTTTTAAAAGTTCCTAGCTACGTTGCGGACCAAACCAGACAAGTTCTACAAAAATAAAATACGACAAGTCTCTGAAAAGCTACAATGAATTGGCTACTTATCGTGTATACTGCACAAGAAAAGCAAATATGTTATATTGTACAATCAAAAATTACATACTTACTCAACTCATCGGAAATTGCAATAATTATTTCAAATAAATTGAATTTAAAACCTGCATTACGTGACTGCGGATAATGATTGCAATATTATTTTACATTATAAAATTAAACAATAATTGACCTAATAAACTATGAACTAGAAGTTTGTTGTCGGGTGCTCAGACGTTAGTGTTATCAATTTTTAAATAAAAAGTACAGATATAAATAAAACTTCAATCAAAAACAATATGAAATAGTTAAAAATAGTTTTGAAAAGTTAAAAAAAAAGAGGGAAGAAAAATACAGTAAACTAAACAACAAACATTTACATGTTTTTAGAATGAAAAATGGTGGGTGCTCACAAATGCAACTAAAACAAGATAAAATAACAAAAAAATATAAGATGTTTGAATTATAATTAAAAATACCCATTTAGATGAAGATCTAAAACCATATAAATAAAATATTTTTATAAACGAAGTAGAAAAATATTGGAATTAAAAAATTAAAGTTTTGCATGTATTAATAATAAATCAGTAAAGAAACCGTCTTTTTTCTAACCACTTTCGCAATATTTTTTTTTTTTTTTCTTTTAAGACATTTTTTCAAGTCATGTGGCAGCATCTTAAATTAACATTTTAGGAATAAAATAAGCATAATCTAGCGTTCGATGTCTATATTTATTAGATACACTATTAGTAAGGCCCAACACTCAAACAAGCTGGTCGCCGAAGCTAGGTGTTTTGTGAATTTGCACAGTTACACATCCCACCTTATTTATATTTTTTTTCAATAAAAACCGACGTGCGTCTAGCTCAATGTATTTCTCCAACCAAACAAATAAATTAATAAACTGGTTCTATTTATTAAAGACGCCATGCGTGAATACTCCAATTTTAATTTCTGTGGAGACCGACGTGCGTTTAGTTAAAAGTATTTCTTCAACCAAACAAATAAATTAATAAACTGGTTCTATTTATTAAAGACGCCATGTGTGAATACTCCAATTTTTATTTCTATGGAGGCAAGCGGATGTAGCGTTTTGAAATATGTCCAATGTTTGATAGAATCACAGTGAAAATTTAATTACTTTAAAGTAGTAGTAACTAATTTTGTTTGGAATTAGGAAAATATTTTTTAATAAAATATCTGTAACAAGCGCACGGAGCATGACGGAATAGGCATTTTAGATTGTTATTATGTAGGTCCTGCATTTATTTTTTTTTGGAATTCAAAATTTCAATTAGAGTTTTCATTTTTTTTCCATTACAAAACAAAGAATAATAAAAATAATGTGACTTCACTAGGGCTACTCGTGCCGAGGACCCTTAACAATATACTTTTTTTAAATATGAGAATTTTTACATGTGAGAAAAAACAAAGAAGACTTAATATACAGAGATAATTAACAAAATGTTCAGACAGTTTAAAACAATTTTCGTTTTAGATTTTAGACAGTTTTAAAAACAATATTTATTAAAATAACAAAAACATAACATAAACCAAACATTTATGGAGCAGTAGATTCAATATTGGTTTTGGCGAATGAGACGATCCATTTTACTTCTACCCAGCTCCACTATTATTTTTTTTATAGCCGTTTTAAACATTTTCTCATTTCTAATTGTTTTCATAGCTAGTGAAAGTAAGTTATAGATTTTAATTGCATATTTAATCACCATATTGATATATTACAGTTTAAATAAGCTTTTATATTAATATTCAACATCTACACTGCCAGGAATCGAACCTAGGATCTTAAGAATTATCATCAGCCAAGACACCAATTACTACACAGTAAGGAAGATGTATCTCCACTTGATGTCTTTCTTCAGAATTTTTACCTGAGAGTAGTTATCGAGTTAAAAACACTCGTCCGGGTTATGATTCTATTACGCACACAGAGCTTGGCTTGGCGGCCACCGAGCCAGTGGTGAAATACCTAAGACGCTTGATTCACTTACGGATGGCTCTTCGTTCGACCCCCAGTGAGATATAAAAAAGACATGCTTGTTTTCCTAACGCTGGATGTAATTCACCACCGTAACTGACCAGTTGTGATGCAAAAAACAAATAAAAAATACAACTATATTCTTCATCCGCCTGAAAAAAAAATTGGATATGCATTTCTGTAACGTATGTAAAATATTAAAAAAACAAAGCAATCTAATCTAAAACGAAAACAGTTTTAAATTTCTTTCATTAGGAAATAAAAAAGTCTTCGTAACTAAGCTGATAGATACTTTTTATTTGTTAAATCATGATAACTAATGAAACAGAAAAAGAAAGAAAAAATACTCTTTTCATTTATCTCCCTTCGTTTCAAAAAACAGATTGTTAATTTAGTATCCTGAGGATTCATGCGACATTTATTTGCTTTGAAATGAGAGCGAAAAGAATAAAGATCTATAAGCCAATATATCTCAAAGACTCACTGCTTTAAATGAATATAGGAATAAAAAGTTAGAGACTAACGTTTTATTGGACGCGGTCTAAGAACCAAGTTGAAATCTATGTAAAAAATAACATTTTACAGCGAATCCCTTAAGAGTACTTCTGTTGATAGCGGGATATAATCTGGCTAACTTAAAGCCGTATAAACAAAAGACGTCACAGAAATACAAATGCAAAGAAATTGGGGCTTAGATTTATACTAGAAACAAATCCTCCTTTCAAACAACGCCATTGTTGGACGATGTCGGTCCGAGCGATAGGAAACCTTTTTGCGCGAGCTTATAATGTCAAAAAAGAATTTTTTAAATAAAAAATACGTTGATCTCCGATCAAAATAGCGACTTAGGCTTGTTCTCTTCACTGCTGGATATGGGCCATTTCTGTTTTTTTTTCTCCTTTCTGTTTTATTCCTCTCTGCTTTATTATTATTTATTTATATTTAAAAAAAATCCAAATCCTGTAGCTCAATCACAAATAACTATCGACGTGCTAAAAAAAATGCTAAGCATTTTAGCGATCACAATGACCAATAATGAACGTGCTTAAGTTATTTATTTATTTTAAAGAAACAAACAGTTGACAGTGACATAATGACATTAAAAAAAATACACTTTAAAGACAGACCAGCAAAGTTTCTAAATAAAAATCATACATATTATTAAATTGTGTTACAACAAAAGGATACTTTTATGTGTATTTGTATGAGAGTAAGTGTAGATGTGTGTTTATGTGTATTAGTGTGGGAGTAAGTGTTCAGGAGTGTGCCTCATTAAATAGTAAGTGGAATCGTATCGCAGCCAGAAATAATAAGTCTTAATTTATTTTTAAATAAGTTAAGGGGTATGCAAAATATATCAATAGATGAAAAAAAACATTAGAGTTAGAGCAAGAACGATGGAGGAAAGAGTGTTGTGCATAATTAGTGCTACAGACTGGCAGATGGAAAAAATACTTATTTCTTGTCACGCGAAAGGGGACATTAAGATTAATTTTGGAGAGTAGGTTAAAAGAGTCTACTTTATTATTTAATAATGTATGTAAATAGCATAATTTAGATACAGTGCGTCTATTTTCAAGGGTAAAAAATCCATTTTGTTTGGCAGATTGGCTGTAAATACAAAGAGTTTTATTGTTTTTATAATCTAGGTATTTAAAAAATTTTCGTTGAACATTTTCAATCCTTTCTATGTTTGTTATGTATTGTGGGCTCCACACAACGGATGCAAACTCCAAATTACTGCGTACAAAAGTGTTGTATAAAGTTTTTAATGTATTTGGTTTTTTTAAGGTTTGGAAATTCAATTTTTCAACAATGTAATTTAAATTAGACCCAAACAGCAATATATTATCAAGAAAGTCTCTAATCTCGCTATATCGTGATATGGAATTATCTTTGATCGTATAATTGTGCGTAACAAAAATTGTACTTTTAGTAAATGTCATTGAATTATCACAGTCATAAGTCAATGCGTGCAAAACCTCTAAGTCAACGCTCGTGTCGGTTTGTTTTTTGTTTTCCGCGTAAACAAACACAGTTCGTTGGAAAAAAAAAATGGCGTTTACTATAAAAAAATAATAGAATATATTGCATTTGCAAAAAAAGTAAGGAGTATCTAATACAAAAAAGGGGAAATTAAATTACAATTATTATGGCGACTGCTTTTCTTGACATTTGGCTTGCCAACCGCCGCGCCGGCTTAATGCAATAAATTGCACGATAAATAATACATTCATAAATAAAAAAAGAAGTTTTGGAATATTTTCCATATTTACACCGGTGAAATTCAAATATGTGATTGCGCAGCAGGATTATACGCCGCGAAAGGTAAATATTTTGACATTTAATATTAGGTTTTCACGGATGTTCCATTGCGATTGCGAATACGATAAGCAACCATGGTGAGAATTTGTTATTACACCGCTTATTAGCAAGTCGATAGTTATTTTTAATTGAGCTGCTGTCTCGATTTACAACACAACACAATAGAGATATTGGTGCATGCAAGCTATAGTTTGTGCTATGCTGATCGAAGATTGATGTCTGTTTCGTTGTTTTAATGGTCAGTGTGTTTGCCTACCATGCAAGAGGTCTCGGGTTCGATTCCCGACATGGTTGATATGAAGTACTTATTTTAAAGGGTGTTTTACACTAGAATATTTCATAGTTTGTAGTAAGACTGAAAATTTTATCTTCACGTAACGGTTAAAATATGCTGCGGTTGTTGTATTAATCGCTTGCATCAATAGGTGCGGAAAGGGAATGATTATTATGATTTCATTTACCTCGGACTGGATCTGAAGCGTCAAATTTGATCATCGTGCCTTCTCATTTTATTTTTTAAATTTTTATTTTACCTGAACGTTCATAAAATACATATAATTTGAAAGTAAGTATAGGTAAGTCTTTGCATACATCCTCAATTTTTTAACCTCACCATTTTTTATAAATCATTCTAAATAAGTATGTATGTAGTATTGGTGTACCGATGCAGTGCCCTATGCACCATCAGATGCAGAAAAAGAATGATAATAATGATCGAGGAGCAGCACATCATTGTTTCGCAACCGTCGAATTGGAATGAATATCCATTTCGTGTGATGAATTAATTAAAAGTATTTGAATAATCTTAAAATTGATTTATTCTTGATTTGTTTGTTGTCAGAAATCAACCAGATTAAACATAATTTTGATTGTGATGTTTACGTGTTAACGCACGCAAGTAAAATACGGTTTTGGTTGTAGACACATACATTAAATAGCCACATTTAGTATGGTCTATCACGTGATTAGACAAAGTGGCTATCGTTAGAAAGAAAACTACAGTAAAAAGGTAATTATTTGAGTAAGGATCCCTCATCGACCGGAGGGAAGAGGGTAGAGAAGATAGAGGTAGGATTAGTAGAGGTAATAAAGCATTCTTAATTGAGTACGGTGATCGTAGTCTTGAGGTAAATGGCTAATTAGCAACCAAAGACGGACAATATTTAAAATCAGTGATCCTTTTAAGTGTTTATTGACTGTATTTTATTTTATAATATGAACAAGTTGCATGTAAAAATTACTTTTAAACTGATTATTTTAAAGAGGTTGATAAAAACATCAATAAATTATAGGGTTTTTTTATTTACATATAACTAGTTTACTTTACGGTTACATAGTGGGAGGGATTTGAGTGGGAAACTCCTTGATGATTTTCCGAATGTTTGAGTTTACTGTTCACCATATTGATGTGCCATATATATATATGTATTTAAAAAAAAAAAATATGTTTCTGATCCTATATTTGTGGTGATATACTCATGTGTCTGTGTTAACTAATTGCTAGTCCCATCTCAACACATGACTTTTAGTCCCATGGAGTTGGGACTTTTGTCTCAAATAATATACAATAATATATTATTAATATTTAAAGCATTAACTTTGTGGTCAAACATTTTAATAAATGTTATTAAATATTTTTATGTAACCACTTACTTACTTTTCTATGTCTACCGGTTTCGAGACGTACCCGTCTCTTCATCAGGACACCAATTAAACCAACATGAAAACTAACTATACACCTTCACCATAGTTGTTGCACAAAAGTATAAAACCAAATACTATATTCACAAATGTATCAAAATTTTTACCAAATAATATCAAACCTGCTTTTTATACAAATAACAATATTGGTAAATTATTGCTTAATAATAAAGATAAAAATAGTTTAAGGGACGCAGGATTGACGTGGCAGGAGGCGAGAATCCTGGCTAGTAATAGGGTCTCCTGGGGGCGTCTGGTGATATATTTTACATTGAGTACCACCTGTATACTTATATACTTCCGTGAAAGTCAACGCTTGTCAGTTCAAGGTTTACCTCTTCGTCTGATTCTCAAAGCACTCTCTTAATACCCACCCACAATTTCTATGTCTTCTCTAACTCATATAGTGTCCATGCGGCTCCACTGTGGAATCTTCTCCCACCCACCATCAAAGATGTTACTACGGTATCTCTGTTTAAATCATGTCTGAAGAAACCTCTCTTTTATCTTCTTTAATTTCTCCGCCTTTCCTCTTTCCTCTTTTTTTCCTTCTTTAATTAAGTAATAGTATTGATTTAAGGTAATTTATATGCAAATACCGTTATTTCTATTATTATTATTTATTTATTTATTAACAGACATTGTCCATGTATACAATTTATAAGGTTTAAATATTACAATAAAAGAGTAGTTGAAAACATTTAAAGAAAAAAGAAAGAAGCATTGACAAACATAAGGGACATCGAGACAAGATCTGGACTATTTATTTAGTGCTCGTTTAAATCGTTGTAAACTTAAACCAAAAAAGTCCAGATCCTGTCTTGAGTTAACAATACGACAAAGGCGGGTCATTGGAGAATTTAGGCCATAGTTTGTTCCATGCTGATCGATGAACAGTACTTCATTGTTTCTCAATCTACGAGTCGGAATATTGAATTTTACTTGTCCCAGTAATGATGGAACATCGATTATACCATTTAGTATGCCGAACATATATATGGAGTAAATATTAGTTCTACGTTTTTGTAGACTCGAAATATTTAACATTGACTCTATTTCAGCATAAGAATAATTATCTCTCTCTAGTCCAAGCATCCACGCTATTTTTCGAAGCATGCGATTATATATCTTTAGCTCTTTCATTTTTATTTTCTACTAGCGGACCCAACGGACGTTGTCCTTCTCGAACGTTGGCTTGCCTGCTATTAGTTTGGTAAAAGACTTTTCATTGATAAGTAGGTACTTGTTTGTGATTAAATTCCAAATCTAAAATTTTTCAATATGATGTTGAATTTAAGTAGGTACCTAGGTACTTGTTTATGGTTGCATTCCAAAACATAAATAAATATTTTTTCAAATATGGCATTTTTTTTGCAAACGTCAAAATCCGGTCTTCTCATCAACAGAGGGGTGTACTTATTTAGGAATACGATTTAAAAAAATGTATTGAATTTAATATTATTTAAGTATTCCCAAAAATCCTGTAAAAATAAATAAATGGGTAGAAATTATAAGAAATTAAAGGAAAGAATCTGATTGAGACCCACAAAAAATAAATGCTATTTGTAAACATTCAAAAACAAACTTTTTTTATGCACAAAAAACAAAATATTTCTTTTTTTTTGCAAATGCATTCTCCTCGAATGCAACCCTGATAGATCGACGAATAAAACATTTATGCTCCTTACTTCTATTGTACATGATATATTAAAGATTGTAATATCTACGAACATGCACAGCGCAAAGATCTATATTTTTCTGAAAACCGCACGTAAATCGGTTAAGCTGTTTAGGAGTTCAGTGACATCACACGTACAGAGGAATTATATATATAAATATTGAATATGTTTTGTAAATTGAATTTTAAAAATAAAACTATTATTTTATTGGTTGGATAGAAGAAATTACCATTTGGCAATAAGCCCGCCAATGTACAGTTAATATTTTTTGCAAAAAATCAAACAAATTAAATAAAATGTTCCCAAAAAATAAGAAAAGTAATGAAGTCCACCGTCTAATTATTGAGAAAATTATAAAAGATAATTTATTTTATAATATGAATTAATTATTAAAACTTATTGAATTATTAATCCATTGAATAGAAAACGTATAATAAAAAAAATTTAATGATTAGATTTGAGAGAAAGTGCGTGTTAGTGATACGTTATATAAACGTGATTCTATTGTTCGGATACGAAATAACATTTGCAAAAGGCAGATTACGCCGACCGATAATTCAAATCATATATCACGAAATTCTTTTGTATCTTTCCATGGAGATAAATGCCCTTAGGAATGGGAATGACATAGTAAGGTATGTTATATACACGTTTTCACGAACAAAAGGCGAATTGTGTTAAAAATGAATACGTCTATTTGTATGTGAAGGTACTCAATGTAAAATACTCTACAATACATAGAAAAGGTATGCTTAAAGGGAGAGCCGTATTAGAGAATAAAACAAAAATAAAGGTAAATTAATATTATTGATTGAATTGACATTAACTTTATAGAAAAACACGATTAAACATGTTAATTAATTCCGTTTTTTATTAGTCATTGAGAATCGGGTTGAAAGCACTTTTACCGGATTCCGAAACTATTTCACAGACAAAACTGAATTTTTAATCCGCTGGGACACTGGAAACACACATAACATTTAAAAGTTTAAAATAAAATATCACTTAGAAGTGTTTCACATATTGGTATCATATTAAAAGCATTTAGTTATGTATCCACATGGTTCATATAAATATTGGTTCATGGGTTTTGAAATAAAGCGGAATCATCTTAAAGTAAAGACGCTATTACGAGAGTATTTGACACGAAAGAAAAATAAAACAAATTGAAAATAAACCAAGTAACTTTGAAATAATATAAAATACAGATCATTATTTGGATCACAAAGCAAATTGGAAAATAAATTGTGAGTTCGTTAAATGATACAATGTCTTTGAAGTAATCGTAGAATTTGTTTTAGTAGATTTTATTTAAAGTATTAATATGTAATGTTTCAGACTTTGCCCGGTAAGTAGGTGAAATAATTAAATCATATGAATCCCACCCGCAACAAAAAAGGTTTCAGCTCTTTAACTTCACAAACGTCAACAGATAGAAGAACCGAAGGAGTTTAGATTTTTAAATATAGGCAGAATGGTGAATGTTGCACAGCGTGTAAAGTGGGCTCTCGAGCCAGACAATGACAGTTCATAAGCCCAGTGGATGCATAGTCTTCTATATCCCATTATCTAAAGAGTTCTTCATCTCTGTTGTAATATGTTAATATAAAAAGCTCCCAAGGGGTTGAATCCAGTCCTTGTCTACATAAATTTGGACAAACTGAAAACGTTTTTAAAAAATCTACCTTGTTCAAGAAGACGTATAAAAATATTTTGATAATTGAAGAAATATGGATGTTAAAACATAGGCAAAATGGTGAATGTTGCACAGTGTGTAAAATAGCCACTTAAACCAGCCAATGACAGGTCACAAGCCCTGTAAATGTCTAGACTTCCATGATCCCTTATTTAAGGTATTCTCCATCCCTGTTGTATTTTGTTAATCCTAATGACTCCCGAGGAGGTGAAATCCAGTCTTTTGTCTACGAACATTTGGACAAACTCAATAAACAAATTGGGTTGCATGAAAAATAATTATCGAGCCACCCATTTTAATAAATTTCGAAATATTTTTGGTGCAACTGTTCTTTCATCCTGTCTTAGATTAATTTTAACTAAAACAGTTGATTGTTTGAGCGGCCGTGTTTACATATTTAAAAAAAATATAAATATCATAAAATTTGGCAAGGTTACGAAGTTTGTCCTAAACAGATATGAACATTATCAAAATTTTGTTAAGTTAAATCCTAAACTTAATCCTCATTACATACATACGAAAACCGTTGTAATTCTATGTATATTAGTTTCCATAGAGCACAAGCTCGTGTGTCACTAGAAATCTGCGAGCTAAGGCTAATGTCCAGGGCTGAGATAAAATGGGAAATTAATCTAGCGAATGAAAAGGCCACTATCGCAGTTAACTTTGTCTCTCCTGTTCCATGGACGCGCGACCCAATGCTAGAATGAACTAGTTACAACACCTTAGACCCCGTAGCTAAAAATAAATAAAAAATGTGTCCTAAATATGTTGCTACAGAGAGGGAAAACATTTTGAGAAGAACATTAAGTGGCCACTACACTGTGTAATATTCTGCCTATATTTAAACATCCAAATTTCCTCATCTTTATCATGTGGGTAGGCTCATCCAGCTGAACCAATTCACATACTAGGCAACGCCGAAAAATAAAAATATATGAATCGTTGTATACCAGCGATATGATTTTTTAAAGTTTGGTATTTCTGAAATTGCTTCAAGTTCTCTTCGGCTTCTTTTTTGTCAGTTCTGCCGATTGGTTCGTTTACGTACCTTAAATCTGAAACCTTTTCCAACTCTCTTATCGTTGGTTTATTCACATGAACTAGCGACGTCGTTCATACTAGTTCGTTTTTATTTTAATTGTTTTCATACATTTTCAAGAAACTTTGCTGTACAATTTAATGCTCTAATTTTATAATATCCGGTTTCCTGCAAGGCTGAACTTCTTCACAAAACACAGCTACAATAGAATCATCTTTGATGGAAGATGGGAGATAATTCAACAATCGAGCCGCATGGACACTATATGCGTGAGAGAAGATGGAGGATTTGTAGAAAATAATTAAGAGGGTGCTTTGAAAATTAGAACGAATAATCAAATAATAAATGGATAAACGTTGAAATTGTTCACAAAGTTATATGGGTAAGACCACAAAACCATGAACTTTTTATAAACGTGTGTCTCCTAGGTTAAATGTAAAAAATCTATTAGACAGTTTTTTAAAAACTGACAGTCTGCAAATAGTAAATTGTATTTTGAGCAGTGTTATAGCCAGAAAATAACATTTAACTGTCTATATTTTTAAAATTTTTCAAACTTTTTTTATAATAAGTAGTTTTTTCGGCTTCACATAAAAGTTGCACGTCTCCACTCCAAATTGCAGTTATCAACATTTTGGATGTAAAAAACCATTACTACTACTATCCTGAATTTTTTTCAGGATTTATTATTTGTAATTCAATGCGTATAAAAAGTAAACAAGATAACGCATTGACATATTTAATCGTTTTTTTTTTTTTTTAAATATTTATTTCATTCCAGTTTCACCCAGTTACTCCTGGGCCCCGATTACAATGGGTAGTAAACAATTATCTTCCATTTTATCTACAAAGTAAAACTGATTTTTTTAGTAAAATAAATATTTGCGTTCTTATGATTTACCCAAATATTTAATTTTTAGGGCCATTTTCAACGAGTTGCAAATAACTCACTATTAAAAAATGGAAATAAAGTTGGAGTAGAGTAGGATTCGAACCACGGACCATCGGTTCGTGAGTCCGAGACATTAGTCACAGGACCACAACCCGAAGTTTTCTGTATGAAAATCGGAATATGCATATATTTTTCTCCTTTAAACATGTTCAATTTTAAGTAACCAATAAAGATACTTTATATGTTAATGCAAATATACTAATTTTTGTACGTAAATACTGATTTTTCTTTATAAACTGCCGAAAATTTTTTTCTATTGTAATCGAAGCCCTGTTGTGTTACGGCTATTTTGATAATTAATAGTAATACTTCAATATATTCTGAGGTTTGTTTAAAATCAGCAAGAAGAGAGATACAAAATATTCAGAGTTTTAGAGCCGTCATGATCATCATAGATCATCGTCACGAATCTTCACATCACAATTGTCAATTGTCATGTCACGTTTTTGGGGAGACTTATTTTTTTAACAATTTTATTTTTTAAATAATGAATGTAAACATTTATCCACGATATCAATACTGATTTTGGAAACATAATTAATTTTTTAAAATCCGTTTCACACATTTTTGTCGGTATTCGTCGTATGCGATATTTCCCTATTATTGGACATTGATGTTCCCGACGAAAAAAGACTTTAATGAATTATTGGTTTAATATTTGGGATTAAAAGGGTTGAATATTAAGCCCGCTATCTTACCGCATCACATTAAGGTATTAAATAGTCCATTTAATGTTTACTTTCAGAGAAATGTCAGCTTTATCTGTACATCACCCTACACTACATATAAAACGGATTATTAAGGTTCTCCGTGGACCAATAGAGTAAGAGTTTAAATCTCGTTATCTTTCGTTGTTGAACTATGGTGTAAAATTTATATCACAGATGTAAAATTAAAATATTGATTTATTTATTTAGTTATATATCCTTATCCGCATTCCTTGATGCGCAGGAAAATATAAACACTCGTTTAGCAACACAAATTAACTGTATTGTCCTATTTGTATCAACCGCCTTTGGTAGAAAGCAAAACAATGTAATTGCTCCAAAAATATTCAATGATTTACTGCCAAATATAAAAGACTCAAAATGTGAAACAAAATTTAAAATAAAAATAGCTGCACATATAAATAGTGTAGTGAGAGACTTTTTTAAAAAATATATGGAAATCAATAAACGTTGTACTTTATATAATTGGTACACATATTATTTATATTTTTATGTATTTCATTGCTTTATATTTGTTTTATTTTATATTATTCTGTATTATAAATGTTTAAGTAACATGTATTTTTGGCACATATATATTCTTTATATTTGTATAATAACGATTAATAATTTCTTACATTTGATTAGGTAGGTATTTATAATTAAGTAGTTTTAGTTTTTTTTTTTTATGTTATTGTTTTATTAGTAAAAGACTACTTTTGCTCTAAAGATAGAAATTCTCAATCTTAGAACAGGTTGTGCTATGTAAGATGGAGACTATCATGAGACTAAACGAACAACATGGATTTCGGCCTGGGCGTTCAACCAATACAAATTTGATGGTGTTTACGAATTTTGTCACTAAGTCACTCGACAAAGGTGCTCAAGTAGACTGTTCGTACAACGATTTTTCCAAAGCGTTTGATAAGGTAGATCACCAACTTTTGCTTCTGAAACTTCAGAGGATTGGCTTTAGCGACATTCTTCTGAAGCTATTCACAAATTATCTTACAGATCGTAAGCAATATGTGTCATATGGACTGTATCAATCTGAAACATTTAATACCTCTTCAGGGGTTCCTCAAGGATCTAATTTGGGACCATTGTTATTTTTAATCTTTATAAATGATATTGGTAAAGTCATAAAATTTTGTAATTTTCTCTTATTTGCTGACGACCTAAAAATTTTTTGTGAAATACTGACTTCTTCTGATTGTATTAAACTTCAGTGTGACATTCAAAATATAATTCAATGGAGCAAACAAAACAAATTGTTCTTCAATGTTTCCAAATGTTTTGTAATGGCATACACAAGAGCATCCAAAACAATATACTATCGTTATCTCATGGACGGAGTAAGACTTGAAAGGGTTTCAACGTCCAGAGATCTCGGGGTGTTGTTTGATGCTCAGTTATCTTTTAATCTTCATATAGTTAATCTATGTAATGACTCCCTTAAAATGCTTGGTTTTGTTCTTAGAAATGCCAAGATCTTTTCTAACACTCAGATTTTGAGGACATTGTATAATTCCTTGGTAAGAAGTCGTTTGGAGTTTAGTTCCATTATTTGGTCGCCACATGAGACTCGATACTCTTTGATGGTGGAGAGAGTGCAGAAAAAATTTCTGCGCTATCTGTACCTTAAAGAGTGTGGATATTATCCTTGGCTCTTCCCAACTGACTTTTTACTGGGAATGCTAGGCTATCAGTCATTATGGAGGAGGAGGGACGTTCATTTGGGTGTTCACTTTTTCCAGGTGATCGGTGGTCGCATACATAACTCAGAAATTCTGATGGATGTAGGTCTGTTCGTACCTGATAACTATCTTCGACAAAGACAGCATCGATTGTTTTACCTACCGCGATGCAGAACCAACCTGCCAATGGTTATGCCGGTTGGTAGGGCAATCTTGCTACTTAATCGCATCGCCTCGGATGTCGACATATTTCACGACAGTGGGCCTTCCCTTAGGAAAGCACTTTCTAACATTTAATTTTTCTTTTTACATTTTGTTATATTATTTTAATAACATAATTATCTACTGTAATTTGTGATCTATTATTGTATTTAGAATGAATTGGGATTAAAATAACTTAAAATACTTAGTTTTAAAGATAACGCAGTAAATATAAAATTATAAATTCGTAATTTGTTGGTATTGCAATTTATATTAAATGTTCTAGGTATAATACAAACATTGGTGTAAAATCACATGTAAAAAAAAACATTTAAATGAACAATGCTTTGAGTATGCCCAAATGTTTAAAGATAGCCTGGATTTCATCCCTAAGGAGTTATTAAGATCCAAATTTGTTACAACAAAGAGAAAAAAAATGAGAAGGAAATATGTGTGTCTAGGCAGGAATACGTATGTGTATCATGTTTAAGTGGTCACTTTACATACTGTGTAACATTCACCATTCTACCTATGTTTAAACGTCTACTATACGCGGACGCAACACTACAATACGAGGAGTACTTTCTCCATACGATTTTGTCTTTAAAGATTTTTACCTGAGTTTAACTTCTCAAAAGTCAAAATATGGATGTCACGTCTAAAATACTCGTCCAGGATTTTGGTTCAATTATACTCACAGAATTGTATTCCTCGCCTGTCGGGATAAGAAAAAAAAATATAGGAGAGTATGTAGAATTTATTCCACGATTTTCTAAGGCACTTTTCTTTCCAAATTCATAGGAAGGGAAAATTTAAATTTCAAGACATGGCAGTATCGCAGTTGTTCTCCGATATAATAGTGCGGACAGCGGATATAAAGATGCAATATCTATGCGGGGCGCGTTGGAGCGATACAATATGTAGCTAGCTTAACTTGAGACAAAGGTACCCCTACAAAACACATGTTGGGTTAATGGGTCCTATCACATAAAATGATTCTAACTAGTGATGCGAACCACATAATATCAATCGAACAATCGAATCAATCGAGCGCGCCTGCTTTGGTAATAGGATTTTAATATTTTTATAAAATGCATGCGGGATTCAACGCACTATTCCAATTATAAGCGGAATGTAAACAGGTTTTTAACCCGTATGAAATTATAGTCACCCTGGTTACGCCACATTTACTTTATTTGTGTTTAACACATTTACTAGGTTAAGGCGTTCAAACTTATTTACTACCTACTGGGCCCTGGTAAAGATGTTGCAATGTATATTATGGGTACCAATATTGTCCCGGTCCCAATAATAACAACTGAACTGTCTTTGTGCATGCATGTGCCTTTGTTCTTCTCAACGCAATCGCGAATAAGTATTTTTGCGATTAATAACTCATTAAATCAACTGTGTCGTGTAATCGTATATAATATTCAAGAAACCACATCAAATGCCCCTCCTTCCTGACCACAGGATCTGATTTGATCCTGACTATTGCGACAGAAGTTCCAAAAAATAAGGTGCTAGAACCACAGTACAAGGTAGATAATTCCATTCATTGTATTAGGGTTTGGTGGCAAAATAGATAAATATAACGCATTCCGCGAACCAGACCATTTCGAGCGTCCTTCTGCCAGCAGGCAAATGGCAAAATCACACCCAGTTAGCATTAGTTAAGATTTGTGTAGCCCCAGTTTTGTAAAAAAAAACCTCAAAGGCGCTTAACAATTTTATGCGTAAGCTTACATTCTAACTAAGCTAAAGTTACACGTTATATTTTTTGATTTAAACTTGAGGGTATGATAATCGAAAGATGAGAGATTTCAGTTGAGATCTGAACTGACTAGGACTGTCGATAATTCGCAAGTGTGAAGGCAATTGGTTCCGGGCAGAGGGGCAGGCAACGGCGAAAACACGACCTCCGAACCTAGTGTTTGGGCAGCGCCGGATTTCGACAAGTTTTCCTCTACCTGAAAACAACAATAAAAATTCGTCTTTTGGCAACAGTGCAATATACTGTGCCAAATATTATTTATGCATTTGTCTAAAGAATATTATTTTGTTCACTGAACTTTATATTTCTAATATACGTATATGTATATTGCAGAGAAAATAATAATGAAGTATCTGATATTCATTAAAAAAATAAGTTATTTTTAATTCCGTTTCTTTATCCATAATTTCAACAAAAAATTCAATCGAAATAAATTCAAATAATTGATATCTATCAAACTTTCTTTATAAAATGCTTTTAACAGTTTTGTAGGTATGAAAAATAAGCATTTTTGCGTTGTTTTACGGGTATTATTTTTTCAAACATTGTTTTACACGTATCTGTGTTGGTTGTGAAATTATTTGTAATTCAATCAGTAATATTATTTATGATCAAAGCATCAAAACTGCGTAGTATACATTTAAAAAAAATCTAAAGTTTAAAAATATTTGCGTTGTTACGATTTACCCGAATATTTAATTTTGAGGGCCATTTTCAACGAGTTGTAGATAACTCACTACTAGAAAATGAGAATCAAATTGGGGAGAGTAGGATTCGAACCACGGACCTTTGATCCGTGAGTCCGAGACAGTTGCCACAACCCGAATTATTTTTTAAAAATTATTGTTAGTAAATATTTGTATTTAAACATTAACCGACTTCTTATGTTTACCAAGACGTATTTGAGACGTTTCGAGGCGTATGATTTGAGTAATAATATTTTTTAAACAGTAGAGAAACAAACCAGCCAATGACAGGTCATTAGCCCTGTAAATGCCTAGACTTCCATTTTCTCGTCTAAAGCTTGTTTTCCCTCTGGTGTAACAAATTTAGATCTAGATTACTCCCAAGGGAGGAAATCCAGCCCATCTGCAAACATTTTGACATACTTATAACATTGTTGAACTAACTAACTGCTAAAAGAAGAAGTACAAAAATTAGAAATTGCTTTCAGGCGTTGCCTTGTAGGTGAATTGGTTCAGCCGGATGAATATCATCCATTTGGCTTTTTCGCATCACAAAAGTTAACATATGGAACGGTTGAAGAAATGTGGATTTTAAAACAAAGGCAGAATGATAAATGTTAGAAAGTGTGTAAAGCGGCTACTTTAACTAGCCAATAGCAGGTCATGAGCCCTGTAAATGCCAACCATATTCTCTTCTCAAAAATGTTATCCCTCTGTTGCAACAAATTCAAATCTTTTCAATATAGCCCACTTTTTAATTTAGATATTAATCAATCGTGCAACGTTCAACCCTTTAGTCCCTCCCGTTCCCAACTCCCACCACCACACATTCTGCAACATATCGCTTAATATTCTTAACCTTATTTGAGTGCATATTCGGACACTGTGGTTGCTTGGTCAGCTCAATGCCTCTCAGGCATTGCACACTAATAACAGAGGGAATTAGAGTTAAGTTGACTGTATGGAAATTGTTACTCACTTTTAAAGTTCTTCCGATTGTTTTTTATATAAAGCACTTCAATTTTGCTATAGCACGTGTATTTTTTTGTTTGTTTAATAGTTCTTAATTTAAATTTGTACTGATTTTGGGGCGTGGCACACCAGAGTATTGTTACTCTGGTGGGTATTAATAGCATTGTATATAAAAATAGCACAAGGGCTATAATTTCTCTCTATTTCATTTTTTCTCAAAGTCTTCGGTCGTCACGGAGCGCACTGTGCTTTAAAATAAATTGTATACAGTCCACTTTTATCAAGATCTTTTATTTAGTAAAGATTGCCGCCATATTTATTGAATTGGCTACAACCACCAGCACACACATTTTTCCAGCACGGATACCGATATCGTGTAGATGATGATAAACTGTATAATTTAGCCTGTTTAAATAACACTAACTTCACTTTAAACGAAATATGCTGACGCAGTATATGATAAAGATTTATCAGAGAGACAACTTTTCACATGTAACTTGCTCACTGGATGGTATAAGCACAAGAATTTGAAATAGGAAGGATTTGGATATGAACAGGATATTTTAAAGTCTTATATGGGTTGCCAGTTTAGAAAATGTAAATTAAGTACTTAACAGTTGTGTTTGCATCCCTTTTAACTTTGCAGGTAATTTATGTATTTTATCGTAAATACTATGTATGGTAAAGGTAAAAATGTATTTTAGTATTTGCATGTTGGTGTAGTGAGTATCCTGACGAAAAGACGGGTACGTCTCGAAACCGGTAGACATAAAAAGTCGGTAAGTGGTTAAATAATAATATTTACTAACATTAATTGAACCAAAAATATCTTATAGAGAAAAAGTGTGTCGTCAAGACCACCAATTAGGAATCGATTTGGGATTTACTTTATTTATGACAAAAATACAAGGTTTTTAAACTCAATTACATTATATTACATATTTTATTTGTACGAAATATTCCCAATCAGCAAAAGTGCTCGTATGAGAGGATATTATATATAATAACACAATAGTTTAAATAAAAAATTAATAAAATAACATCACATATCACTCGTCACACGGGCTGTAAAAACTGTTTTATTTAGGCGTTTTTTAGGTACGTACATGTTTTGTATATTTTTAGATCATTAAAAAGTGAATTGTAAAAATTGATTCCTGTATACAAAAAACTGTTTCTTTTTCTGTTGGTCCTAGGTTGTTCGCAAGTTAAATTTGATGCTCTTGTATTTAGTTTATGTATATTGTAGTTAAAATTAAATTTCATATTTGTCTTTATTTTATTATTATTTTATACTTTAATTTTATAACCGGATTTCTCCTAGGAATATGATTAAATAATTCGTTAATGTAGATATAAATTATTGAATTATTTGATTTTATAATCGGTGATGCGCCTCACTAATTCTAAATGCCATGTATAAGAAAATACAACCAATGTGACGTCACACCTGGGACATTATCATTGGAAGGGTATAAATATAACGTTAGGGTGATAATGGTTCTCAAAACCACAAGGGCTCGATGTTTAGCTTATCTTTATTTTAGTAGAGAACTACAAAATGGTTTTATGAGGTTGAGTAAGACATTGAAATGATAGCGATCAGAGAAAGAGCTTATTTTAAATACTAAAAATAAAAAAATGTTGCATGTATAGGGATTTAATAAAAAAAACTGATGTTCTAAAAATTGATGGGTTATTGATATAGTTTTATTCTAATTCAATATTTGAATAGATATATGAATTAAATTATTAAATTTGTAATAAAAATAATTTGTTAATAAATCAAAATTTTTAACACACCATTTTAAAGCAAGTTTATTGTGTTAAATATACTTGCTTTTGGTTGCTAGTGAATAAAATATTAGATTCTGAGGAAAATGTATTGTTTTTATCTTATTTTTTACCGTTATAATTTATTTATTTTACATAAACGGCATAAATTGCCTTTAACATATATTGAACATAAATATGAAAAAAAAAATACATATATAAAAACATAACAAAAAATTATAAAATTGCATAACTATAACAATAGTAACAAGTAGGTAAATACACATAAGCAACCAAAAATATTAACAAAATAAATACATAAATATGAAAAAACAAAAAAGGGAAAAACATTTTTAAATATAAAGAAAAGTTTAAGAATAATATTGCGAGAGAAAAAAAGAAATCAAACTCGTTTTATAACTATCAAGTCCAGAACCAAATATATCAGCCTTGTCCTCATACTGATTGCCACAATAAACTGGATTGCATCCCTAGGGAATCATTTGGATTAACAAATTACAAAAAGGATGGAGAACATTTAGGAGAATGGAATATGGAAGTCTCGGCATATACAGGGCCTTTGACCTGTCATTGGCTAGATTAAGTGTCCACTTTACACACTGTATAACATTCACCATTTTTGCCTACGTTTGAATATCATAATTTGTTAGTTATAATAAACAAAAGATGAAAAAATGTATGAGACTGGATGCTATTTTACGTACATAGTTTGAACAAAAAAAAATCTTTTAAAATAAATAATCTAAAAAATTCTACAAATCACAAAGAACAACAACAACAAATTATCACGCCGTTTCCCCATAGGGGTAGGCAGAGAGGATAGAACGCCATATCACTTTGTCTTGGCATACAGACCTCGCTTCCTCTACATTCATACATCTTCTCATGCACGCACGCCGATTATTCCTATTTTAGACATGTCTATCTTCGAATATTTGATGGACTTGATCGTGTCATGTCTTTCTCGGTCTTCCTCGTTTTCTGCATCCATCAACATTCGCATCGTAGATCCTTTTGGCCGTTTTTTCGCTGTCCATTCGCTCTACATGTCCGAACCAACGCAGCACCCTTTTCTTGATTCTGTCGATAATGCATGTCTCAGCCTTACAAACTTCACGGATCTCGACGTTTGTGCACCTATCATACATCGTTTTACCACACATTCTCCTGAGGGATCGCATTTCGACAGCATTCAACTTACTTTCATCATCATTTTTTCAATTCCATTCTTCGTTCCCATACATTAGAGTTGGCACTAGAACTCCGTTGTGAAGTGCTAGTTTAGCCACTTGCGATAAACATTTGTTTGCCAAAGTAGATTTTTTTAAAAGAAAAATAATAATAATGCTTTCTGTGTATTAGATTCACATTTATTAGATTAGAGATATTGACTTTTATACTGTGAAATTATACTTTTGTACTTGTCATGTAAAAGCCCCATGGGCGAATAATAAATGAATCTGTCTTTGAAAAATGAGAAAATTTTAAGCAATCGATTTTTTATTAAAAATATTTCGTTTTTATTTTTTTTTGTAATTAATTGACTTTGATAATTCTTTTTGGTTACCATAATATGGTTCCTGTTGCCATATTTTGGTTATTGAAATGTTGAATCTTCTGCTTAAATTTATCTAGTCCCATGGGGTGGGAAGATAATTTTCTTAAAATTTGTTCTCTGACAACACTAAAGACCTTGACAAAATCTTCAGTGGTTGCTCTCATTTCTTTCCATGTTTTGTTAAATAATACTATACAAATACAAATAGGATGATAAGTCTGTCCTTGTTCACTCGGAGACTCTTTGATTCTAAAAATATCGCCTTATAATTTGACTAGTTCTATGCTTTTTCTTCTAAAGGGACATTCATGTTTATCAGTTCTACAGCTGTTTTCCAGAACAACCTTAGTACAAGATTCTGTATGATTTCTAGCAAAGTATATCATGCAGTCAAAGCGAGCATTCCGGGAGTATTTTTTTATATTAAAAGTCATGTGTATTAAAAAAAATCGTTAGGGTTATTGTTAAGTAAATAACAGCATTTGTTGATACTATTCCTGGCCAATTACCTTTCTTTCCCATCCTTCCCTTGACCAATCCTTATGGTACCTACCTAATATCGCGAGGTAGAAGAAATTCAAAATTAGAAGATTCGGATTAAGAAAAAAAACAAAACAACATTTTTTACTCCACATAAAATTCCATAAAAAGTGCTTGGATTCATTGTAACATTTTACAGTGCATTTTGTCACCCAGTGCCCGAAATTGAAGAGCATTCACATCATATTAAAGGTAGGTATCCATTCCATGTTCCTATCCTTTTTTCAAATATTTCCCCATCACAAAACTGAATGAAATTTGTTTTTCATTTACAGTCCGCCTTTTCTGTAACAGTTATATGAGAAATATTATAAAATCTAGTCATGTTATGTCTTGTTTGGTAAGTGCAGTCATCATGAGCTTTTTACGGCTGATTTTAAATTTGTCTCCTGGGAAATTGTATTGTATTTTTTACTGTTAAAAGACTTTAACATAACTCGTCAATTACTTTGGATCTGGCGTTCGAGTTTTGGTGTCTGTTTTATTACCATTTCCATGCACAGCATTTCATATTAACAAATGGCATTAAAATTAGGAAAATTATAGGAGAGCAAATTTTTTATTTTGAAAAATATACAGGATTGTTGCTAGCTGTTAGTCTAGAAAAAGTGAATGAGGAAGTGTATTGGTTTAAAAAAAATGTATTGTTAACATGTTTTTATGTGAACCGAACCAAGTAAAACTTTGCCGTACAATGAAATACTCCAATTTTTACCACGTGTAAGAAAACAATAAATTTTAATATCCAATTCCTCGTTGCACTAAACTTACTCATTATTGTTGCCAAAAAACTCTTTTGAAATGTTTAATGTCAAATTTGTAAATCGAACACACAGCCTGATTTATGGCAGTGAAAGACGCTAGTGAGATAGATAAATCATTTTTAAATTAAAATTAATTCTGTAATGTTGATTTTTAAGCGTAGTGTTATACTGTATCCTTTAGAAGCTAAATAAAGCCGGGTTGGCTGAGAATGCTATGCTCCCACATTCACATATTACATGTATGGATACTAGAATAGTAAAAGGGCAGGACTCGTATTACATAAGGACGGTAATAGATTTACCGATGTTTGTCGGTATACAAAATCAAAATTATCCATATAAAAAAATTACAATTGGGTGAAACCATCTCAGTAACATGATTGGTAAACGTAGATGTTCCATTATTTCACATACAGTAGTTGATGATTATGTTTTTGACTTGGAGAAAAAAATATGGACTGAAGAAGTTTGTGTAAGAGGTGACAGAAGAGGAAGAGAAGAGAGGGGAAGAGCTGGACCAACTTTAGAGATAAGAACTTAATTGGAGGACCTTAAGAAAAGTACAACATAGAGACGAAACAACGTAATAAAGAGATTTGTTCTGGTTGACAATATGCAGAAAAGATTAAAGACTGAAAGTCCACCATCAAACTGGACGGAACAGATATGCTGGACTTTTAAGTGACTGCAGCCATTCGCCTAGCCGAGTCAAAAAACGTCTGGAGAAGTAAAGTTGAATGAGTTAGAGAGAGAAAGAATGCCTGAAGGAAATTTGTGATAGTTGGTAGAGTATAATATTTAAAAAAGAAAAGCACAATATCATCACGATCAGATCAGGACTGCGACAAGGTTTTCAATGACTCCAGCTACCCACATAGCTGAGTCAAGGAATTACAAGAGGACAATAGATGATAAAGTTGAATAAGAAACGGCAGCCTGAAAGAGGCTTGTGTTAGAAAGGATAAAAAGAGCACCAACACGTTAAAGCGATCAGGTTGCAATTGATAAAGGCTCTTCAACACTTGCGGCTATCCATCTAGCCGAGTTGAGAGACAACAACTGGTGGAATGTAGCAAACAAATTTGAAACTCTTGATAAAGATTCTCAGTAACGAGACGACTGAACGGTTTTTGCTTGTCAAATGTAGGGAACTCTTATCCCAGTTAGAGATAACAGAAGAAAACGACGTTGATGTTTTGATGTAGATTTATCACATGTTTAATAAAATATAGAATTTCGTTATGAAGTGATGGCTATAACTGAACTGAACTTATGTGAACTGCTTCATCTCCGAACTGAACTGTACTAAAGTACGACTGCTAAAAAGGATTTACACAAATATGGAACGAGAAATACAGGTGACTTCAGGTTTCTTAAAATAAGACGGACTGAAACTCAAAACAACCTTTACTTTAAAGATTTGAAAATATTTAAAGAGTTATCAGAAAATCACAAAGAAGCTGGAAGGATTTCCACCTTCCAATTAAAGTGCTTTGTTTACATTCGGAATAAATACAAAAATTTATTATGTATATTATACATAAAATTAAGCTAGGTATATTTATTTTGATAATTATTATTTGATATTCCAGCTAAGTATCTGTATTTTGGATGTTTTATTATTTTGACGTTTACGTACAGGAAATGCGCAATTTATGTTTTGCAGTGTTTTGAAGACGAGTAGGATAGGCGACAGTAGGTTTTTGTTTCTGGGTGAACTTAGAAGATCAGAGATAAGTTTTCAAGTTAACTGTATGATATCTCTTTCTTTGGTTTCAATCTCGTAAGATGGATTGATTTGCAGCAAGGCTCTGGACCTTATCTATCATGTGGGCATTTTTAGGTCTTCACGTGATCTGCAGTTCAAATCTTCGATTAAATTCTCGAAGGATGAGTGGGATGTACTATGTGTCCCACCCATCTAGCGCGTTTCTCGAAGATGGCTATGGATGGATTCTACCAAAAACCTAGTTGTTTGTGATGCGGTCTCTTCAATAAATTTCCAAAATTATTTTATAGAACATCTCGAAAGCCGAATCATCGAATATCGCTTAATCTCTTATCGTCGCATTCTAATCAAAGATCAGTGGAAGATGTATCTCGTATGCATACGAGGAACCTAAAATATTCTAACTGACGTATATATCGGATCATCTTACTATTTTGTCAGACTTGACTGTATCTGTATAACTCATTTGAATATTCACCCAACTCGCTCCTGTAACTAGATTTGTTACATCGTGTTTACAAATGAATGGTACGTAATACAGCGAGCATTTTCAAAACACGAAAAACTGATAACACTTTTGTACAATTCATTTTTAAAATACGAAACTTAAATCGATGAATTATTCATTTGCGCCAAACTGGTTTCGAGTAAACCAAACCGTACTCGGAACAAATAACAACAGAGTGAAAAATGAATAACTTGAAAAATGGTTGCTAGTGCTTGGATTTTTGTTGCTTGGATTATGATTTGATTTTTGGATCAATTTTTAGAAAAATAAGAAGAACGAATCAACTGACGAATTGGAAAATGAGAATAGTAGCTTAAGAGCCTGTTTTATAAACATTCGTATTTTAGCTTGATACAATTTTTCATCTCTAAAAAGACTGTGCTAAAAAAAACCATGTGCAAACGGTGCTGTAACGTCATTTTACATTGAGCAAAAGACGAGATGTTTTGATATGCAAAAAATTTACATATTTACTTTACATGTAGAACTTTTGCTCAGAGAAATCTCTCCTTTATCGCACTGAGAGGGTTCAATATTTTGAAAGAGCGTATTAAGCTCTCAAGGACCAAAACTATTTTTAAAAGAGGAGTTAATGACTGGATTTTCCTTATTGGGAGAGATTTGAGTGGAAAACTCCTTGATAATTTTCCAAATGTTTGAGTTTACTGTTTACCATATTGGTGGGCCATATATTTAGATAAAAATCCAAATATATATAATAATGATAATTTTGATTAAAAAATTCATATTAAAATAGCAAAATTGGGACTCCTGATGTTTTTTGCACAAAAAAAAGTGGACTTTGGATTTTTATTACAACTTAAAAAAGCATTTCTATGAGAAAAGTGGCCTTCAGTGTTTAATTTACGTATAAAATAGGTAACTGCGATAATTTTTGACATCAAAACAGCAAAAAGTCGACTCCCGTTTTTTATCCTGTAAAGTACAGATACTAAATATGGATGGATATGGGTCTACAAAAAAGTACAACATATTAAGACTAAGAAAGATAATAAAAGGAGGGTGAGTGCCGGGAAAAGAGTAAGCGGTGCACTGGAATCTACTTTGGCAAACAAATGTTTATGGCAAGACGCAAAACTAGCAGGTCACAACGGAGTTCTAGTGCCAGCTCTGATGAATGGTATGGAATTAAAAAAAATAATTATGAAAGTAGGTTAAATGCTGTCGAAATGCGATCCCTCAAGCAAATGTGTGGTAAAACGATGTATGGTGGTGTACAAATGTCGAGATCCGTGAACTGTGTAAAGCTGAGACATGCATTATCGACAGAATCAAGAAAGGGGTGCTGCGTTGGTTTGGACATGTAGAGCGAATGAACAGCGAAAAAACGGCTAAAAGGATCTACGATGCGAATGTTTTTGGATGCAGAAAACGAGGAAGACCGAGAAAGACACGGCACGATCGAGTCTATTGAATACTTGAAGATGGACATGTCAAGAGTAGGAATAGTCGGCGTGCGTGCATGAGAAGATGTATGAATGTGTAGTTCATAATCGATGACTCACATGTGTTCACCCGAAGTAGACTAATGACCGACGATGCAATGTCATCATTTTCTATCGAATCCAATACATACGTATAATGCAACTCTTACAGTATTGCTCGTTAAACCGGGAGCATTGTTCTGCAGTACATTCACATCGTCCCTACCACGAAGAAATGAACTACAAAGGAACGTGGACTATAAAGAGACCATAGGACGCAGCCAAGTCAGTCAGCCCAACAAGTTCAGTCCAGTTCGCTCAGCTCCAGCATGTAGTTCAAATGCAGTCTCTTCAACTCCTAATCGCCGTAACACTCGTGCGACATAATTAATTATTTATTTGCCATGTAGTAAAAAAACGCCAAACAGCAACCTCGTGTCTTCTCTGTCAATCTCTAACTGAGGTAGGAACTCCAACTCTTAACTACCTTTATCCTACAAATGTAGAGGAAGCGAGGTCTGTTTGCAAATACAGAGTGATATGGCGTTCTAACCTTTCTACCTACCCCTACGGGGAAACGGCATGATGGTTTGTTTGTTTTGTGATAGTCGGAAATAACGTCGATATGTTTTTGATGTTAAGTTAAAATGCAGGATATCCCGTAAGAGGTACGTTCAAGGGTAGTAGCGAGATTGTCCATGCAATATAATGTATGGATTATCTCGACAGTCTCAAACATTCCCTAAATTTGGAACACATCTAAAGTTGTATGACAATATGAAATTTAAAGTATGTGAACACGGAGCTGCAATAAGCTACCATAATACACATGCATATACACAGTAGGTACTAGGGACGTTGTTGTATTGTTACCAAACCTTACAAGTTTCATGTCAACACGGGGTTTACCTCAAACATGGTAAATACAACATGAAGCTGGTATAAAACGAGTAAGCCCTTCGATGTAACGACAAAATAAAGAAATTATAAGGATTTTGAGAATATTGAAAGTTTAGATTTAAAAAAATAGAAAAATTCTGCAAATTGTTCTATGCTTTCAAACGTTTGGTTGTGTTCTTCAAAACACAAGCAAAATGATTTATGATGCCCTTGTACAGTCCTCTCTTTCTTATGAAATGATTGGAGGAGGGAGGAGCTTATAATAATCATATTAAGTATTGATTGATTTGGTGTTTATTTTGTAGAACTCCATATTTAAACTTATAATTAGAAATCAAACACTGATTTGAGTCTACTGAATACTTTATTTTATTTTTACAAATATAAACGTATAAAAATAAAACTTCGTGACAATTGTTTCGCCTTATTAGGGCATTTTCAAACGAATGTGAAGATTATTTGGATTAAATGTCCTTATATAGTTATATAATTCAAGGTACTTAAGTAGAAAATAAAAATAATCTTATGAACTATAGCATGTACATTAATCATAATTGAGGGAAAAACCGATGGTTAAGGGTGAGGATAAGTGTTTAATAGGTAATGGGGAATTTAGGTATTTATATTTGAATTTCGGGGAAAATATAACAAAGTAAGTATTTATTGACATACAAGTATGTATTGTGAGATAATTAATGAAGCCTTATAGTTTTGTAAATTTAGATAATTGTTGTCGAAAAGTTCGCCTGCATAGAATTTTCAGGTCCAATTTCAATAAGAATTTTCAATATTTTAAAACAATATGGAATAAACGTAGCTTTCAAAACAAATAATAATAATGGAGCTATTTTAAAAAACTCAAAAGATAAGATAAATATTTTAAAAAACAACGGTATTTACAAACTTGAATGTAATGACTGTAATGCAGTTTACGTGGGACAAACTGGGCGCTCTTTCTTAACTAGATATTCAGAACACATAAGATCCTTTAAAAATAAAAAACAAGATTCTCAATTTGCCAATCACTTAATTGAAAATAATCATAAAATTCATATCTCAAATAAACCAATCCCATTACACGTTGAAAGCAAAGGGCGTAAACTTAATATACTTGAACAATTAGAAATCAATAAATATCTAAATAATCCTAATTTTAAAATAATAAATGAACAAACCAACCTAATATCTTCACCACTATTAAACATATTTAAATAGACTGTTATTCTTCACTTTGTTCCTTTTTGTACACGCTTATATGATGCGTAATTAATTAATAGATGAATCATGTTACGATTGCATTGATATTTTTTGATAAGAAATTCTTAAAAATAGAAATATTGTATGATAATACATTTATGTTTATATAAATTTCCTCATAATATTTCAATCATGTTTTAAAATAAAAATGAACAGCAACCTGTTATAATATTATAAATTTTTTTTTCGACAACAATTATCTAAATTTACAAAACTATAAGGCTTCATTAATTATCTCACAATACATACTTGTATGTCAATAAATACTTACTTTGTTATATTTTCCCCAAAATTCAAATATAAATACCTAAATTCCCCATTACCTATTAAACACTTATCCTCACCCTTAACCATCGGTTTTTCCCTCAATTATGATTAATGTACATGCTATAGTTCATAAGATTATTTTTATTTTCTACTTAAGTACCTTGAATTATATAACTATATAAGGACATTCAATCCAAATAATCTTCACATTCGTTTGAAAATGCCCTAATAAGGCGAAACAATTGTCACGAAGTTTTATTTTTATATGTTTATATTTGTAAAAATAAAATAAAGTATTCAGTAGACTCAAATCAGTGTTTGATTTCTAATTATAAGATCATATTAAGTATTTGTAAACCGTCTGAATATTTTTAAAATTAAAATTGTACTTGATAAAAATGTTTTTTCTCCTTCAACCAATTACTTCAGGAAGACAAACTTTTGTAGCAAAAGTGTCTAAAATATATTTTTATGTGCCAACACTTCATTAAAAAAATATATATCAATAAATGTTCATAAATTTTTGTTTATTGACAAATACCTGTTATAATTTTATGCCTAACGTTTCTACATCTCTAATGGAGCAAGATGCTTGTGTTAAGAGAGCGAATTATTTTCTAAAAAAAAATGTGAATACGATAGAGATGAACTACTTTTAAAAAAAAAATGAAATAATGGAAAAAAAATTGCTATCTAAAAAAAAAGGTATCGATGAAAGAAATGAAACTAACAAATTACAACAGGGATGGAGAATATCTTAAAGAAGGGAATACGAAAGTCTAGGCTTGAGGTGATTTTCACAAAAATGGCGCTATATAAATTATCCAAACATTATTATTATTACTAGGCATTTACAGGGCTTATGACCTGTCAATGGCTGTTCAAACATAGGGAAAATAGTGAATGTTACACAGTGTGTAAAGTGACCACTTAAACCAGCCATTGACACGTCATAAGCCCTGTAAATGCCTAGACTTCCATATTCCCTTCTTTAAGGTATTCTCCATTCCTGTTGTAATTTGTTAATCTTAACGACTCCCGAGGGGGTGAAATCCAGTTTTTGTTTACAAACATTTGGACAAACTCAAATATTGTAAGAAATGAAACTGCAAATTACAAATTTTGGTCGCGTTACTTCTCTATCGGCATATTAAAATGTTCTTAAAAATAATATTTAGTTTCACAGAAATAGTCTGCCATACTTATTTTTACTCTGTTTATCTTTTCAGACTTCTTAATTTGATAATAATTGCTAGCATTAATATCTTTTATATACAAAACATTTAAGTTTGTAATTGAAAATTCTTGATGGAAGTTCATTGTAATTTATTATATAAATAAAACACGAGTGATACTTTAATCCACAAATTTGAAATATCCAGGGACCGGTTTCATCGCTTTCGCGACATCTTCGCGACTGGTATCTTTATTAAAGAGTTAAATGTTTATAATTTATACAGAACAGAGGTAAGGATAGATAATTCAAAGTTATATGTAAGTAAATTAAATAAAGTTATTTTTATCTTAAGGATCATTATCAACAAATTTTCTTTGGGTTAACTAATGAATCTTTTATATACTATAATTTACTTAAAATGAAACAACTTAACTCTACTTACATGTATGTGTTTTATTGTATTTGCAATTGATATGTAAAAAGCAGCAAATGCCATTTATTTCAATTAATAATAAAAAACTAAAACAACATAATAAAATAAAATGTAGAATAAAAGCGGCCCGAACAGAATTTAACAAAATGAAAAAAAAAATTGTAATGATAATATAAACCTTAAGCTGAGACAACGAATGGTCAAATGTTATATATGGTCTGTTGTACTGTACGGTGTAGAGCCATGGACTCTTAAAGTTAATATTATAAACCACCTTGAAGCATTTGAAATGTGGATCCAGCAAATAATGTTAAGAATATCTTGGACGGATATGATAACCAACAATGAAGTATTACGTAGATTAAATACTAATAGAGAACTAGTTACCATTATTAAGCTCCTTGAGATTTCATATTTTGGCCATGTGTTGAGAGGTGATAAATATGTCATACTTCAGCTTGTCATATAGGGGAAAATCGAGGGACGTGAAGGGGTCAGAAGAAAACAGCTTTCCTGGCTTTGAAACATCCGTGCATGGACGAGGATGAAACTGTGGATGAGCTGTTTTGCACTGATCAGGATAGGGTAGCTTTCTCCCAAGTGATCTCTGATTTCTCCCACTTTCTCCAACGTCGGGGGGACCTGACAAGACACGAGAAGAAGAAGAAAAAAATACTAAAGCTATGGATATAAGAGAAGCATACTCTATTAATAATCATGGTTTATTAACAAAAATAACAATTACTTAATCTACTACATATACATTTAGGTTATATATTTCTCTGGATAATGTCTTGTCTGCCTATTAATATAATAATATATATCCTTTTTATACAGAGTTGATTGTTTTAGCGATGGTAAAAAAAAGTGTTAATCAGCAATCGAATCTGGAGATTCTCAATTGAATAATATACAGGCCATGCCTATGTACGATTTTTTTGTTTTAATAAATATGTATAAGAAATGTACTTAAATGAAAACAAAAAAAATTCAAATTAAATAAATAATGCATGTATTTCGTTGATTATCTTTAAATCTATAATTCCTCTGTACGTGTGATGTCACTGAACTCCTCCTGAATGGCTTAACCAATTAGCGTGCGGTTTTTAGAGAAATATAGATCTTTGCGCTTTGCGTGTTCGTAGATATGAAAATCTTTAATCTAATATGTAAAAAAAAGTAAGGAGCATAAATGTTTTATTCATCGATCTACCAAAGTTGTATTCGAGGAGAATTTTGAATTTTGAGAATTTGTTGTTTTTTGTGTGTAAAAAAGTTTGTTTTTGAATTTTTACAAACAGCATTTGTTTTTTGTGAATCTCAATCAGATTCTTTTGTTAAATTCCTTATAATTTTACCCATTTGCTTATTTTTACTGGATTTTTGGCAATACTAAATTCAATACATTTTTAAAAATCGTATTCCTACACAAGTACACCCCTCTGTTGGTGAGAAGACCGGAATTTGACGTTTGCAAAAAATTACATATTTGAAAAAATATTTATTTTATGCTTTGGAATTCAACCATAAACAAGTACCTTGGTACCGACTTAAATTCAATATTTGAATATTAACCGTTTTTAGTTTTGGAATTTCATCACAAACAAGTACCTTAGTACCTACTTATCAGTGAAAAGTCTTTTTTCAAGCTAATAGCAGGCAAGCCAACGATCGGGCAGGACAACGTCTGTCGGGTCCGCTAGTAATTTTATATAAACAAACCTGCTCTTGAAAAATTTGTCGATCTTTCAGAGAATCAATCGCCGAGACCCAATTCCCCATGAATATCAGTAGTTACATTTACAATGCATCGGAAAAGTTAATTTAAAAACTAATTTAGTAGTTAAGTAAGTTACATTGGATGCGTATAAAAACTGTTTTTTTGATTTTATGTATTTGTAAAAGTTTATAAAAAGAGTTATGATTAATTGTCCGCGTGTTTGTCATTGTCTAGTGTCTAGTAAAATTATTTTCCGTCATTGTGTCTGTCAGGATTTTGATAAAAATGTCTTAAAATTGTCTTTATGTATATTTGTCTTATGTCTAGTACTGAAAATTCTGTAAAAAGTCTGTCTGTAGGGTATTAGTAAGGCTTTTTGGGCTTTCATTCATGGCTCTAATGTGGTTTTACTTGTTCCTCCCCATCCTATTATTCCGTGGCATAATATTTACTAACACTTGTGGACTAAAATATTTGTTTTGGATTTGATTTTAAACTCCAATATTCCATAGCCCCTGGATTGGCACTGAAGTGTAAGACTGTTCACCTTATTTTTACGTAACACATGAAAGAGATACGTTTCATTTGGTGTTCCATTGGAGTGCTCAATGCACCATTAGGTCCGGAAATGGGTATGATGATTGGTAGATTGCATAGACTCTGGACGGAAAAAAGTAGATTTCGGGTTAATCTAGTTGGCCACCTCTGTTTTAAATTATTTATGCAATGAATGCACTGTTTTCTATTTGAGCGTAGTTCTTATCGCTAGAACAAAGTGCAGTTCAGTTCGATACACTCGCTAAACGCCCGACACCCGACACCACTCCCCACTTAACCCGACTTCGAAACGGGGCGATAGACAAGACATTTTATTGAAAATGTACGGACCGATAAACGGTTAGAATAGCTGCTGTTTGGTCGCCAACGAAGCACAATGGCTGACATTTTTAGCTGCAAACTGATACGAGAGTTTCCACACTATACTAAAGGACAATGCAATCGAGCCCCAGCGCTGCGGGCGACACACTTTGCAAATAATATTATAAAAAAGTATTTTTTGTGGAAATCGTAACAAAAAAATACAATGTTATACATTTTAAAATACTGCGAGAGTGACAAGGCGTGTTCAACCGAATTACTGCAAAAATTATACATTGTAAAAAAAAGTAAATATGTGCAAGTCTTATCTCCTAATTGAAAAACAGCTGTTCTTTGCAATTAATTAGGTTTTTTCATTTTTTAAATTTTATTAATAAAACGAAATACACATAATATTATATATTATAAGATTATATAATATGAGTGGCACTCCCAGGAGTTATAAAAAAAAAACTCATTTGGGACCGTACATATGAAGAAAATATTTTTGACAATACATAATATCATACATAGTTAATACATCCGAAATAGCAAGAAAACATTATATAAGAAACATAAAACACAGTAATTTACACCATTTATATAAATTACATTAATAACTATCAATATTTATTTATTTATTTAAATCTTAAAGTAGGGCACACATATCATACATATTGTTATGTGTGTTCTAATAATAACATTGCAAATATATTTAATTTATAAATTGTTTATCACATATGTCTTGACCATTATTTTAAATTTTGATATGTTTTTTTCTTCATAAATATTTTTTTCCATTTCGTAATACTTTTTAATTGCTTTATAAAATTGAATTTTGTGACTTTGCCTTTTTCCTAAATGGAAGTCTAATTTTGTTCTTTTCTCTAGTATTGTAATCGTGTTCATGCTGGTTCCGATCAATTTTTTTCCAAAATTTTTTTTTTTTTTTAGATTTTATAATTTTATGAACAAATATCATTGTATTGTAAAATATTCTTTGTTTATATGTTAATAATTTCATTTCATTTACCATCGACTTTACCCTCGTATATCTGTTTTTTTTCAAAATGATTCTAAAGGCTTTATTTTGTAATACAGTTAGTTTATCTATGTTTTCTTTGTTTGATAAAAATAAAATGCTACTACAGTAGTTAACGTGTGGTTTAATAATTGTTTTGTAAATAGTTTTGCAGGAGTCCTTATCAATAAATCTTCTGATCCTTCCCAAAATTGATATTTTTTTGCAATCTTATTTATTACCATCTTAGCGTTTTGGTGGAATGTAAGTTTTGAATCCAACATTACACCTAAATATTTAATTTCAGAAGAGAAAAATTAAGTAATTTTTTTTAATTGCGACACTTTTGGATTTTCCATTCAACTTTCCATGTTTTAGCTCATCGGGCAGTTTATTAAATTTAAAATGGCTAATATTTTCCAGAGACCTTCTGCCGAAACTTAGACACTTGAAAATTCCCCGAAAAACACGTATAGGAATTGTGAATATCATGACCAAATGTGTATTTTAAATTTGTGTGAGCTGAAAAGTTTATGATATTCAAAATAGTATTGGTTATGTCATGCAGTGGCATTACCTTGAAAGAAAGTATCTTTGTCTGTCGGTAGATATCCTTGATATGGGAATCCTATTTCAGTCCAAGAATGTTTCTCAAAACTTTGTTCTAAAGAACTCGTATTTCTGAGATCTGATTTTTGCTGGCGAAACCCCATTAACATGATATATAGGATAGGTGGGAATGTATCGTAGCGCAGTAGACGACAAAGAAAATGGAATGAGGAAGCAAGCCACTTCGTCTATTTTTTTATGTATGTATCTTTTGATATATTGTTATGTGTCGTGGGGTGTTGAGTGGCACTTTGTAATGAGTAATTGAATCGACCTCCAGTCGTCAATAAAAAGAGCGTCAAAGATGGTATTTGTTTACTTGATTCACCTTTGAAGATAACAACAAAATTTCTCCAACTATACTCTTTGGGTTTACTGAACTTATAATAAATGATATTTAAGTTTACATTTAATAATAATAATTGTCGTAGTCACGACGTACTAAGTTAGAAATCTAATTTCATTGTGTCCTGGAACCAATGTATTTGGTTATAAAGTGTATCTTTACATTATATGGAGGGGATAGTAATATATTCAGTTAAAATGGTACTATTTGGAAAAGTCTCAAGATATATCTAAACAGTATCTAACAATCAGAATTTTACACTATTGTATTATTAGAATGCAAACTTTTAAGAGCTTAAAGATATGATTCTTTAACCAAGAGACACCTGCTCTTTTAGACATATAATATCAATTTAAACAATATTACGTAAACGCATTAAGACAAAAAATTATTGCGTGTATAAATAGATGACCACCGCAAAAGATCTAATAAATAACTCTTGCGTAAAAGAAATAGGAATACAATACGTATTGCTGAAAAAGTGTAGGGTCAAGATACAAGAGATGGCCCTCACATTGAATATAACCTTTTCTTGTTATATTAATCTTTTAAAATATTTTGATATTTAATTAATTTTTTTAGTTTATTAAAATTGTTTTATTTTGTTTTGTTTTTTTGCACCACAACTGGCCAGGAAGCCCAATTACAGTAGTGAGTAATTCACAGAACACCCAGGCTTGAGAAAAATCACATTTATTTTTTGTGTTCTCACCGGGAATCGAACCCGGAACCTTCCGTGTGTGAGTCGAGCGTCTTGACCGCAACACCACGGAGGCCGCCGGTTTTAAACTTCTACTGAATGTGTTGTATAATTTTTTGGTTTCGTTTTTGTTTCTAAATCTTGTATTCGTTAATTAAACCAAATATATTAATATTAAAATTTTTGTAAAAAGCATTTTTGCCGTATACGTTAATAAAATAACCAAGAATTTCAATAGAACAAAAGGCAAAAATGGTTTGAATATTTTTTTTTTAACAGTCTGTTTTTTGGTTGAATGGAAGATATAGCTTTTAGTAATAGGTCCGCCAAAGTACTGATTTCATTGTCCTTGAAGATTGAAATAAATTAATAAACAAATCATTTTCAAAAAATTCATCATTTAAGGAATTATATATTAAATCGGCTACATATTGTACTGGACAATAAATTCTCGGATTTAGGTGACGCGATTCTAACGAAATTTCATGCATATTATAAACAAGCACCTATAAAATATTTCAGTAGTACAATACAATAGATTTAATATTTGAACTTTGGCAACCTCCATGATGTAGTGGTAAAGACACTCGACTCACGCGCTGTAAGTTCCGGGTTCAATTCCCGGTGAGAACCTAGAATCGCACCCAGATGATGTACTCAGTCTCGGAAGCAATACGTCCAAAATTAAGTGGAATAAAGTGTCAACTTTTATAATGTTTTGCAACATAGAGAGAAAACATTTTTGAAAAAAGAATATAGAAGTCTAAGCATTAACAGGGCTAATGACCTGTCATTATTTGGCTCAGCCGGATGAATCTCACCCACATGATAAAGGTTGGCCGATCAATTATAATTACTTATTCCAAAAAATCGCCGAGTAATATATATCAACAGCGTCGTAGATAGGGTCATGAGTCATGAGCACCTCTGACATGATTTGAATTTAGATCCCTAAAGACTTATTTTCTAGGAATAGAAAGAGAACATTAGGTTGTAGGCATATAATTATAATATCCCAGAACGCGCGTATTATCAAGTTAGCATACATCGCACTGTGTCCAAAAGTTTCCCAACTACCCCACCTCATCTCGCCTGCTCGCATGCGTAAAGTGATCACGTAATGTTGCCAGGCCGTGAACAATTATTATCATAACACAAATATAAGTTAATTTTGTGTTGTGCTTTGTTATGTTTTTTATTAGGCAAACGTAAAAAAAAAGAATAATAATTTAGTAATTAAGTAAATTTATACCGTTTAATATTAAACTAAGGCTTATTAATCGAAAGCCGGGCAAAAAAATTGACTACTTTGACAATACTAACAAAATGTCCATCTTGTTTTATTTCACAATCTGACCGACGGTAAAATAACCTAATTCTTGTATAATATTAGGTATTTGTGAATTCGCTACTTACACATGAAATGTGATCTCACCCAATCCCATTTAATCCCAGCAGTATTTTCAAACAAACAAATACAAACAAACTATCACGCCGTTTCCCCATAGGGGTAGGCAGAGAGGATAGAACGCCATAACACTCGATCTTGGCATACAGACCTCGCTTCCTCTACATTCATACATCTTCTCATGCACGCACGCCGATTATTCCTACTTTTGACATGTCCATCTTCAAGCATTTGATGGACTTGATCGTGCCATGTCTTTCTCGGTCTTCCTCGTTTTCTGCATCCATCAACATTTGCATCGTAGATCCTTTTAGCTGTTGTTTCGCTGTCCATTCGCTCTACATGTCTAAACCAACGCAGCACCCCTTTCTTGATTCTGTCAATAATGCATGTCTCAGCCTTACACACTTCACGGATCTCGACATTTGTGCACCTATCATACATCGTTTTACCACACATTCGCTTGAGGGATCGCATTTCGACAGCATTCAACCTACTTTCATCATTATTTTTCCAATTCCATATTTCGCTCCCATACATTAGAGTTGGCACTAGAACTCCGTTGTGAACTGCTAGTTTAGCCTCCTGCGATAAACATTTGTTTGCCAATTAAAAACGACACAACACGGCAAAATTGAATTTAAATAGGCAGTTGCGCACTAAGCGACGTCTACAGAGTAACTAATGCCTAAAACCTAAAACTAGTCATTTATGCGTAGTTTAGTCGACTTCAGTTTGATGCGCGTACGCGGTTTCTGGACTACTATAATTCTATGTTTGTAGGATTGCAAAGTGCGCCCCCTTAGGGCTGCGCTCCTGGTAGCCGCCCGCCTGGGCAGCCCCTAGCTACGACGCTATTTATCAAGTAAAAAGTACCTAACAAACAGTGAATATATTTTTTTTTAAACATTTTGTCTACTGAAAATAAATTTAAATTCCTTATCTATACTTCATTGAAATCGCAAATCTGTGGTTAAGTTTGACATGCACTGGTATTAAATTTCTATGTACCGCCAAAGTTGGGAAATATTCTGCAAGTAAATGGTTATTCTAAATAGAATCGTTTTCACGCGAGTAAATAACTTAAAAACCAGTTACGGTAATAAATCGAAGTAACAGCTAATGCTCACATTAAGAAAGAACAATATTCCGAATTATAAACTGTTATTACTAGTGAAAACTTCAAACTACTTCCAAAAGAGACATCCATTAAAATGTAAGTAGGAGTATTTGTTACAATTTTACTTACCTGTTAATCTTTTTGTTGGATTTAAGTTTGCCTGCATCGTGCGTTGTTTTTATATGAATTTAAAATAATAATTATTTCGTTAGCAACACAAGATCACTCACAACTTGTTATTGATTGCACAACTACTTGAAATAATTAGTACTCTGAAACGTTTGACAGTAAAGTTGTTCAACGACATTGTCAGCTTTAAACACCTCTGACTTATGATTGGTTGCCTCAATCATAGACAATGGACAAATTAAAATAACAAAACATGGCTCATAAATAATATAACAATTTAGCTATGCATTTTTTTGCGATTAGAAGTAAGTTCACAAGCTTTCTTTGTACTCGATTGTATCACCATAAGCCTTGTGTACTTAATTAAATAAATGCATATTAAAAATATAATAAAATTTGATTTATAATTATTTAATAATAAGCATTTTCTTCATCTTCAATACTTCATATTCATACAGCGCGCAGCGGCCGGATTAATTTATTAAATCATTATTTTTCTTCTATTACACATATTAAATTATGAGAATAATGTGTCTTCACTAAAGTAACCCGTGCCGAAAATACTTAACGATATACTGACGTAATTAGGCATTTATTTTCATAAACTTTCCGAGCCTATACGCGAAAAAAATCGGCGAGTTCCTGAGGGGGGTTCCGGGAATTTTTTAGGTAAAATTCTATAGAAGAATAAGTAAGAAGTAAAAAAAAAAAAAAATTACATGATTTAAATAGAAGAGTATAAATTTATTGATTAATATTTTGAGTTTTCTGCGAAATTCATAGATTTTTTCATAAAATACTGTTGCGAGAGAATGCTATACGAAATCGCATTACTCTTGCCGTGATACGTTGAACCGCACTGCTCTAATGTCGCGTGGTGGTACAGCGGAGAGTTGGGAGGGGGAATGCATGTAAAATATTTAGCACAAAATTTAGATTTTTATGGCTGGAATAAAGCGACCAAATAGTGAAAAGCACACGTGCAAACTGACCAACATATTAAAGATTAATCAATTGTAAAGCAATGAATTGTAATGTTTGCTGTTTGCACGGGGCGAAAGCTAATCTTTTCGATAAAATATTCGAGAAGGATTTTATTTCAACCGAAGGGGTGGAAGAAGACGTGTCGTAGAAAAATATTTTCGCTTAAGTTTCATTGTTTAATTTTTCGATCATTAATTGATCAAAACAGGACCATATATCTATTTGACAGGGACTGTGGCGCAATTGGTTAGACAGCCAACTGTAAAACTGGAGTCACGGGTTCGATTTCCGCCAGTTGCAAGAAAAAAATCCAAGAAAGATTTTTTTCTCAATTGGTCTGGGTGTTGGGGTTTATTTTCTATTACTTCTTTCCGTATTTCCTCTATTCCACCCGCTGACAAATCTTAAAATAGAAGCTTAGCGAGTTATTTCTTTAAAATAACAATAAAACAAATGTAAAACAAAAGTGAGGTTGTAGTGACATATATTACAAAAGAGATGAAAAATATAGAAGCTTAGGGATCAACAAGGTTTATGATCTGTCATTAACTCATTTAATTGGTCAATTTACAAGCTGTACAACATTCGCAATTCTGCCTTTGCTTCTAATAATAAAAAGAGCAAAAACCTCGTTGAATATGGGTGAACTTCACCATCAACACCTGAAAACACTTTTTAATTTTTTAACTCTTCAAAGAACTAGATATCACCTCCAAGGAACTAAACAAGATTGACATATATTATTACAGAGACGGAGAATATTATTGAGAAGGGGTTATGGACGTCTAGACATTTACAGGGCCGATGACTTGTCATAAGCTGGTTTAAATTGTAGTGCATAAAATTTCGTACACATAAGTGTACGAATTATTTGAATGGTTCAAACCAGCTCAGTAAAACATGCAAAAGTCAACGAATCAAACATGAAGCAAAGCTGTTAAGGCGTTTTATAAATATTTTATCATTTTTAACATCCGTTGCCCCTTTTGACGAGGGGACGCTGATATTCTAAATTTAAACATGAAGCCCAATAAAAACATTTTGAACCGGATGTGGTTGGTCGTTACGAAGAAAGTTTGTAGTGGATGAGCGAAAAAAACGGAAATATACCCCGGAAGTGGCTGCGCTATGTACCCAGTCCTTATTATATCCGTATTTATTTATTATTTAAAAAAAAGACTATTTATTTCGGAATTCAGTATTGGTTTACATATTTATTTTATTTATAAAATAATTTATTTTTTTGCACCACAGCAGCCTAAGAGGCCCAATTACACCGGTGAATGTACTTTAAACCTATGGAAAATTTTAGTATTGAAATACTTAACTGTCATACCTCGCTGATTTGCATCATCATCCAGCCCAAAAACGAGGATTAATAAATACATTGTTAACAAGAGCGACACGAATAAGATTCCGAAAAGGGAGAATTACAGCACAGACCACCAGAGAAAAAAAAAAGTGTTCTCACCGGAGATCGAACCTGGAACCTTTTGTGTGTGAGTTTTAACCACTACACCACAGAAGCGGCCATTATATTTTTGTATTTTTGTAGCATTCATAGAGGAGCATTCAAAATGCGTTTTTAGTGGTTAACTAAAAATCCAGATTACGAAGATAGTTGAAGTATTTACCCCACGAAATTTCTAAATAGTTGTTTGTTTATAAATAACACTTTAGTGAATGTCTTTCATGCTAAATTTTATAGTGGATGTGATGAGTGCTAATTTCACATTTATTGGTAGACCTACCAATAGTTTTGTAGTAAAGGTTGCGAGTTAATTGAAATTAAAATATTCACTAACATATCAAATTTCAAATTTAAATGTATTATGAATTAAAAGCTTATTTGAATGTAACAGTTAGTTAAAATCACTGAATAGATGATACACTAGAAGTGCTAAAAATAAGTTTTACTATGATAACCGATGTGGCTAGTTTAGATAAGACGTTTGGATTTGGAACGTAAATAACCAATAAAAATAGTCAGCTTTCTATCTCGTTTATACTTGCGGTTATTATATTGATAACCTTTTCTAATAGTGCTGTCTCGAAATAATCGATATTTATTTTTGTAAAATTCCGATTAATGACCATTTAATTAGTAATATTTTATTTTGTTTGTTGTTTATGAGTGCTTTGTAATCGAAAATATTTCGAATTAGGTTTATTATGTTATTTAAAAGGAAAAGAAACATGTACTATTTTATCATAAAACATAAAACATATTTATTAAAAACAAAAAATAGTATTTAAAAAAACAAAATAATTGCGAAATACAGAAACTGCATCAGGAATGAAATCAACGTACTTTAGCAAACTGAATGCAATTTTAAATTTATACATATATGAGGGTATCATCTGCAAACCCGACGAAATCCATCTCACTTTATTTTGAGCGAATCACAAAAACCTGATACAATACTTCACTTCTTCATTTTGTTTAAATTAAGTATGATTATGTCAAGAAATATTAGTGAAATAATAAATTAAATTTTATACATTCCAACTATACAAAACATAAGTAGAGGTTGCCATGTTTGCAACAAACCCGATGATTTAAAAGTCAAATTCTTGCAAATAAAGCCGTATTTAATGACATTATTGTAAAAAAATGTTTTCCGAATAAGTTTCAATTAATATCTCACTTTTTTAGATTTTGATTTTGCCGGGGTTGCAAATAGTACCCTCATATAAGTATCTACATTTTATTATGTATTTACATACTGGATGACCTTAGATTGGTTTACCTGATGTATACATTCCTATAGGAGTAGATTATTGAACTGAAAAAACAGGGATAAAAGAAGGCTAAATGCTGTCAAAATGAGATCTCTCTATGCGGCAAATATGTAGCAAAACTATGAATAATAGGTGCACTAATGTCGAGATCCATGCTTAACGCAAGGCTGATTATTGACACAATCAAGAAAAGAGTTTTGCGTTTATTTGAACATGTAGAGATATTGAACAGTGATTCAATAGCTAAAAAAAAATCTAATACAAATGTTGATGGATGCAGAAATTGAGAAAGATACAATAAATACTTGAAAATGGACATATCAAAAGTAAAAATAATTGAGATGATACGGAACCCTTCCAGTTCAGAGAATAAAACCCAACATCTTTAGTGCAAGGTCACATGTTCTCTCGATGTGAGCATAAATAGTCAATCTGATTTCGTAGATTACCCCAAGATCCTTAATTGTTGAAACACGGATGAGTTGGTGGCCATCCATTGCGTATCTGTGATATACAGTGCGCAATGCTCTAGTGAAAGATAAAATAGCGCATTTTGAAATATTGAATTACATTTGATTGATATTACTCCAATCTAGGATATTGTTTTTTTTTTTTATTTTTTTTTTAAATATATATTTGGACCCCTGTATTTAGTAGCCTTACGTGTCATGTACAAGGCTAAGGTACTCGGAAAAAAAAAAAAGTTTTTGTTTGTCATGGAAATGGGATGTTCGATCACTGATTTTGGTTTATTACCTTTATGAGTCCAATCACCATTGTTGCAAAGTTCAAGAACAATGGCGCATGATAACTACTTTTTACTACAGTGTGGATATCTGTTAAGGATATTCCATCTTTCCTGCATTCTGCTTCAAGATTATGGCGTTGCAAACTGAAAAATGGGCACTGAAATAACAGATGTTCTATACTCTGTGAAGAAATATCATCGCATGGACAATAGTCATCATTCCTTAATTTAAACCTATATAGATAACTTCTCATAGCTCCGTGTCCGGTAAAAATTTGGGTCGTTTCGAAAGTACTTTGGTGATGATGACGGAAGTTTGCTGCATCAGCCAGCGTTGGGAAAAACATTTTAGTGATTTTACCTGCAGAAGAAGCGCGGTAATGATCCTCCCAACGCTGCTGCGTATTTTGTTTTATACAGCGTTTGGCAAAGCTAAGGGGAAATTCTGAGAAGAAAGGTGCCGTTCTTTTACAAGTTGCGGATCTTGCTCGTTCATCCGCTCTCTCATTTCCCACGATACCAGCATGTCCTCTTATCCAGCATATTTGAATGTTCATCCCTCTTATTTTTAGATGCTTAATTTTACTCTGAATATCTACAATGAATGGATTTATCGACCGAGTATCTGTTATAGCTTGAACGCCCGAACGACAATCTGATAATATTTTTGCAATAACCCATCTCTCTGGTGGTTTCTTTAATAACCATTCGAAAGCTTCTCGTATTGCGAGTAGTTCAGCCTGGAAAACTGAGCAGAAATTATCTAATTTAAATGTTCTGCCTGGTAATTCTTTATCACTCTCAAAAGGAACGAATGCCGCTCCCACTTTTCCGTCGAGCAGGCTACCATCCGTAAAGATTCTAATTTAAAAAAAAAAAAAAAAAAAAAAAAAAAAAATGCTCTTGCCGTGTACTCAGAAAATATTACGATTACGTAGTGCATTTGTTAGCGTGGAGAGCTTGGAGTTGATTTACTCCGTTGTTTGTGGCCGGGTAGCCCAAAGTACACAATACTTGTTTTTCTTAAAGAAGTTTTATTTTTCAAATATTGTAATATTTAACTATATGCCAGTAGTTACGCCCGCTTGTCTATTTCGCACCCAACGGCGGATAGAAAAAGAACTAGCAAAGTCGGAGCAGTAAACACCTTAATACCAGCCTACGTTACATCAATAAACAAGTATCTACTATGGTGATAAAAATACATAAGTAATAAAAATGTATCAATTATCGATAGTGGTGATCTGAGTACATTTTTAAATGAAGTATTTTTTAGAAAAATGTTTTCCAAAATGCCGGAACCTAGCCAGGATAACGTAACTCAAGCCTCCACCCTAATGCAATGGAAACTTTGAAAAAAAAGGCGTATCAAGGCAAGCGCTGGAAAACAAAATCATATTACATTCACTCTCAGAGAGGTGACTGCCCATAAATACTCATAAATAATGAAGTTTCTCCAAACCTGAACACCATTCAATACCTGGGGATGTATTTCGACAGAAGACTTACGTGGAAGAACCACATCAAAGCCATTAGAGATATTTTGAATTTTCGATTCAGTCAAATGCGGTGGCTCGTAGTAAGACGCTAAAACTTTTCACTAGAAAATAAATTAATCGTGTACAAAGTAATACTTAAACCAGTGTGGACATACAAAATACAAAAAAAAAATATTTACCATAAAAACTGACAAAGATATATGAAATGGATTTAGAAAAATTAATTTTTCTGTTTTCATACATAATTTTAAATAATAATTTATAAAAAAAATATGTCCCTAGAAAAACACTACATTTTTGTGACATATTTGTGACATCAAGATTTGTGACGATATACTATAAAAAAAAATGTTAAAAATAAAGTTCATAATTAACATGTCGTGACATATTAGAGGGATGGCCAATGCAATGATCGTTTTCGAGGGAATTTTAAATTGTAAATTAAAAAATATTTTTTATGCTTCTAGTAACTAAGTCCGCCTTGTGTTGTAATGGTCAGCCCGTTTGCCTATCATGCAAGAGGTCTCGGGTTCGATTCCTGACATGGTTGATATGAAATATTTATTTCAAAGGGTGTTTTCACACTAGAATATTTTATAGTCCATGGACTGGTACCTGAAGCGTAAGACTAATCATCTTACCTTCATGTAACAAAAGTGATCAATATACGCTGCAATTAGTGTACCAATGCAGTGTCCTATACACCATTATAAGCGGAAATGGAATGATGATTTTTTTTTTTTACTCGATAGTATTTCATAGACCTTTATTACTTTAAAATTGCAAAAAAATGTTATCTCCCTATTGTTGGTCTCACCGAGGCACTCCAATATTGAAATATTACAACGCTCTTAAAATAAGGTATTACAAGCCACAGTAAATGCCCCCTGGTTTGCCAGGAATATCGAAGTGCAAGAGTGTTTACAAGTGCCTCTAGTAAAAGACTAGATAAAAAAAAACAGTGTGGCGTACCGGCAAAGGCTCCGTAACCACATCAATAGTCTGGCCAGCAGTTCACTAGACGTAAGTGAAGATGTCAGATGTCTCCATCGCTTTAGCGTTCTGGATATGCCAAATAGGTAGTTAGCCTATATGTTTTTTTATTTACGGTTCCATGAACCTTTTACATAGTTACAATAAAACCAGTGAAAAAAATAGCATAATAATAAAAAAGAACAAAAACATCGAAAAAAGTACACAATAGTAAACCGTATATATGTAAAAAAAATATTGCATTTGTAACAAATATAAATATTTACCCATATAAAGGTAAATTAAAAAAGACAGCAGTTTTTAAAAAAGAGGAAGACAAGAAAAAGAAAAAAAAAATCTTTAAAAGAAAAGTTTAAAAGTTTATATCATGTTACATATAAATATTAAACAATAACAAATTTCAAAAATAATTAAAAACACAAGAGTAAACAGTTAAAACACAAGTTAAGAACTAATCATTCTTTGAATTTTCAATTATTAATTATTTTTCAAAACACAGGACTTGATCATTAGCGGCGTGGTATAAAATAAATCTATATCGTCACTGTATTGTTTGTGAGTCGCTGCATGCGAATAATTGGTGAATTATATAAATTTTACCACGATGACTGTAACGCAAAAAAAATTGTCTTGTTGGTCTATGGAAAATACGAAAGTTTATTAAAGTTAACAGTTCTGAGTACTCTATTTTATTATTTAAAATTTTGTAAATAAACAAGAGGTTATTTGCTGTCCTCCTGCTTGACAGTAACGATAAATTTAAATTAGTCATCAGGGATTTAAAATTTATTTCTGACATAGGTAGACTTAATTCAAATGGAATGTATCTTAAAAACTTTATTTGTACTCGTTCAAGATCATTTGAGTTGCGGTAATAAGCAGGACTCCAAACTGCTGATGCAAACTCTAGCTGTGATCTCACAATGATTGTTTCAATATTTTGAAAATTCTGAGTGTTAAAAATAATTAAACCCAACATTTGCATAGCCTTATTGGAGATAATTTCATAGTGATGTGAGAAAGTTAACTTAATATCAAAAGTAACATCAAGTTCTTCAATAGAATGGACTTGTTCAATGGCTACATAACTAGTAAAATATTTTGTGACAGTGCGTTTTCTTAATCGATTACATAAGGTTTGGTAGCGTTTTTTAACATTTAAAAACAGTTTATTGAGTTCGCACCATGTTTAGTAAAATAAGAATCAAAAGTCACCTGATGATTCCTCTCTCTTACTCAATAAATCATTTAAAAAATTTACTTATGATCTCGACCAATTGTGGATTGAAGGGAAGGAATTTTTTTAAAAATTAATTTATTTAATAGAAGCAAACAATTGACAATGATATAGTAACATAAAAAAAAAACAGTTTAAAGACAGACCAGCAAAGTTTCTAAAGAAGAATCATACATATTATTAAATTGTGTTACAACAAAAGGGTGTTTATGTGTATTTGTATGAGAGTAAGAGTAAATGTGTCTTCATGTTATTAGTGTAGGAGTAAGTGTTCAGGTAGTAAGTGGGATCGTATCGCAGCCAGAAATAATGAGTCATAATTTATTTTAAAATAAGTTAAGGGGCACGTAAAATATACTAATAAATGAAAAAAAGCATTATAGTTAGAGCAAGAGCGATAGAGGAAAGAGTGTTGTGCATAGTTAGTGCTACAGACTGGCAGATGGAATCAATACTTATTTCTTGTCACAGGAAAAGGGACATTAAGATCAGTTTTGGAGAGTAGGTTAAAAGAGTCTACTTTATTATTTAGTAATTTATGCAAATAGCATAATTTAGATACAGTGCGTCTATTTTCAAGGGTAAAAAATCCATTTTGTTTGGCAGATTGGCTGTAAGTACAAAGCGTTTTATTGTTTAATGCCGGAATATCTTATACTTACCGATTTAAGAAAGTTTATAAGGTATTTGTTCCCTTACTTTTCCCATCAAGACTTCGGAATTTCTTTGAGGACATGTTTGTTTGGGGCTTATATGATAATCTTAATTTTTCCATCTCGTTAAGGGAAATTACGTCTCAGTTTTTCTCCGTGAGAAGAATGAAATCCGTTCCATGCTTCCAATAAATCGTTCTCATCTATCGAGACCATCGGTGGTAACCGGGTTCTATGCATCAATTCAAACACCTACATTAAAAATTTAAAACTATCACCGTGTGTACACAGTATTTACGAAAAAATACACTAACTACATACAGAGTTAAAGGGGATACAAACACCACCATAAATTAGGTAAACAATATTTAGGGATGTGTTGCAGAATGTGTGAGGGTGGAAATTAGAAACGGGGGGTGCTAAGAGGTTGAATGTTACACGATTGGTTAATTTTTAAATAAAAAAGTGGGCCATATTGAAAAAATATTTTTTAAAATTGCAACAGAGGGAAAACATTTTTAAGATGGGAATATGGAAGTCTAGACATTTACAGAGCTTATGGCTTGTCATTGAGTGGTTTAAGTGGCCACTTTACACACTGTGTAAAAAAAATTGCCAATGTTTAAACATCCACATTTTCTCAACTCTTTTATATGTTGGCTTTTGCGATGTAAAAGGTACAAAAATTTTTATCATGTAGGGAGATTCATCCGGCTGAACCAATTCACCTACTAGGCAACGCCTGAAAACAATTTTCCATTTTTTTAAACTTCTTATTTCACCAGTTAGTTGATTCAACAATGTTTTAAGTATGTCCAAATGTTTACAGACAGGCTGGATATCCTCCCTAGGGAGTTATTCAGATCTTAATTTGTTGCAACGGAGGGAAAACATTTTTGAGTAAAGTTGCTACTTAAACCAGTCAATTACAGGACATATGCTCTGTAAATGCCTCGACTTTTATATTCCCATCACATTTTTTTTCCTTCTGCTGCATCAAATTTAGATTTGAAAAACTCCCTAGGGAGAAAATCCAGCTGTCTGCAAACATTTGGACATACTCAAAAAATTGTTGAAAAAACTTTTTTTCCACACCAGGCTAAGAGACCCACCCGTAAAGAGGTGAATTACAGACAAAACACTCCGGTTTGAGAAAAGTCATATTTTTTTTGTGATCTCACCGGAAATCGAACCCGGAACTCCCGTGCATGAGGCAAGTGTCTTATCTATTTCGCTAACGGGGTTAAATAATAAAGGTCACTCCCACAAAATATGCATGTATTAGTTGTTAACATAAGTTTTGTTTGTGTTTTTCCAAATTTCATAGTGAGCACAAAAAATACCACGATACGGTAAACATCATAAGTCTCTACAAGGTAATGTGTTTGATTTAAAGTTACGTATATATATATATATATATATATTATTATAAGCCTTCAAAATAGAATGTCAAGTAGACCAAAGTGAGCATTTTTGACACCCCTTCTGTTCGCGTTCAGTCGAGAGAATAAAGTTGCTCGCGATATTTGCGCAGTGAAGATTTTAAAAAAAAGCTTAATGAATTTCCATCATTTTTTAATTTTTTAAAAAATAATAGTTAATCATGAATTGCAAAGAAACATATGGTAAAGCCATTTTACTTGAATGCTGTTTAACTCGATTTTTAGTTAATGAGAAAAAAATAAATCCTATATTTCCTACATGATAGATTGCCAAGAAAAAGGTTAATTAAATATAAAATATTTATATTGGCCATTTGACGGCTGTGGTAAAACACACAGTAGAAATGAAACATTTACAACAAAAATATTATTATTAAAAAAGAGAAAAAAACACAAAAAACGATTTGTACAATATTTTGGTACCTTTTTTTTAAAAGAATTTTCGAAGGCACAATTTAATGCAGAGTTAAATAATAATTTTACAAAATTTGTGTGATCTAAAATGCTTCTTTGCATTCTATTCAATTCGCTAATAATTTGAATAAAACTTAATACCTAAGGACAGTCCCAATTTCAAGAGGCGTAATTTTCCGGTCGAAAAGTAAATTATGAAGTATATTTTATCCTCGAAGATTCTAATCTTAAATCAGAAAATACTTATTTGTAATTTCAACAAATAAAATACATAACTTCACGAAAAGACCGTGATTCTTATGGCCGTTTTTAGGGAGAAATTGTTTTTCAGTATGATTGAGAAATAAAAATTTAATATTTATATTACGTAGAGTCGGCTCATATTACACTTTTGAATTGTTAGTCTCTTGCACTTGCGAAGTTGTAAATTCATTGTTAATAAGACATTACCATTTCATATTGTAAAAATAGCTTAACTTATTTCATAGTTTTCTATCTTTTACCTCATCAATACGTTTTACTTGAGGACTTAAGATTTCTATTTAATAAAAAAATCATGATAAATATGTACATAGCAGAGGCAAACCGTGTATAGAAGCGATTATTCGCAGCTTACCATTATATTTGACTAACCATAATAATATTTTACTGTAATTTATTTACAGAAAAACAAATAAATAATTACTATTTATTTTAAATAACTTCCACCGTTCGTTCCTAGTATATATATTAAAATTAATAAAGCGCGCCCAGCATCTGCGGTGAGCCAAAAAACTAGCAGATTATACCAGTTTTTTTTTACTATACAAATAAGTACACTAAATTTGAATGCCTTAACCCCAGTGCGAGTTTTTTCTCCTAGATTAAACTTGCTGATTACAAAAATTATTTGAAGATTCTTGATTTGGTAAACAGTATTTCTTGAGGGCTTTTTTTCTTTGAGATGCTACTTTTGATATAAGTCCATAATTATTTTCATGCGTCATATTGCAGGACATACGACGCTCGGCGCGGCCGTTTTTAACACTACTAATTTCTAAAACAATTCGGTCAGTTAACATTTCAATTAAGTACCCAATAACGACTGAATTCAAAGTGCAATTTTTTATTGAATTTTTAATGAGTTATGTATTAAAGTAATGGATAATATATCTACATAATATAATATATCACGAAGTTACGTCTTTTGGGTTGATTTCATGCATGAAAATTGTTGTATCACACAGAACCACAGAAAAATATCAATTTATAGTATATATACTTACATTATATTACGTACCGTCTATGTAGGTACAAATAAATATAAATTTTTATAGCTTACCTGTAAATAAAATCACCATTTGCTACTGGTACAAAGGTACACTGATCTATAATGTAAAATATTTATTACCAAATATATTTTTAATTAAAATATATCAAGCCACAATTTGGTCATTCGTTTTTACTTTTTTTTTTTCCCTTTTTAATAATGCATTTTTTTTATAACTGATAAATTAACTAGATATTTTTTATCGAATTGGCGTTTTAGTTCGATCATTGAACTCTATACTATTTGAAAGTGCGAGTCACGACCGAAGTTTGGCAGGCTGTCAAGTAACTAGGGTGAGCGGGAAAAGTTAAGAGTTTTGATTAAATACTTTAGAAATTAGTCGTTAAGAATTCATTTGTCAAAAAACGGTAAGCCGTGACAAAGTTGAAGGAACTTTCGTCCCCTATTATTTTGTGTGCCGGATGAAGAATATAATCATTCCACTAAAACTCCATGCCGACATGTTATCAAAGATGTCACTGCAGTTATATTGAATCCAAATTAAACAAGTAAAATATGTTCACAATGCTTGAAACACAAGATACCAAGTCTTCTTTTTGCTTGCTATCGACCTAAATGAATCGATGCAACGTAAATTTTTAAAATCGTTAATATTTAGAATCGGATCAAATACTTTCATAATTAACTATTATGATCGTCTACAGTACTTGAGTTTAGAATTCAGAAGGATTTTGACTGGTTTGATATTCTTGCACAAATTTATATCTAACTGTATGGATGCCCATGATATCCTTGCCCAGATAAACTTTAATGTACCTCACCGTAACTTGCGTACCAATCCTATCTTTGCTGTGGGAGATTATAAAACTAACATCGGATTCTTTTTCCCTCTGCTAAAGATCTTCAGAACAGTGAACGAAATCTCACTAAACGGTACTGTCGATGTGTTCCTACAGCAAGGGCAGGCATTTAAGACACAAGCGGTGTTGTCTCTTCTGACTCGCGATATCACACTTGCCATTTCCGCCTAGATTATGCTATGTACATACCTCTCGTAAACTATACACTTTGTTAATTGGAGTAGATTTTAAGAATATGTAAATTAAGTATTACTCGTTAATGCCAATCTATTAGGGCTAACTTAAGCTTGATGATAAACTTTAAAAAAAATATATTTAAAAAAAAAAAAATGATCTGTTTTCCACAGGGTTGTTACTTCCGTGACGTGGTTTCCCAGCTGTCCTTCCTTCTTTAGCGAGGTCTACCACGAGGACGAGTCTATTTTATCTTACGATGACCTCAGTCTCACATATTTCTCCTATTCTAGTGTTCCTTACACAATCTCTTAGAGTTTTGCCTGTTAGCATCCGCAGTGTCTTAATCTCGGTAATTCTCAATACATGTTTAGTCCTGACGTTTGCCTTTGTTTTAACGCCACAACGCGTTGTAGACTGAAAATAGTTGTTCAGTAGCTCAATCACAAATAACTTTTGAAGTGCTTAAAAACATGCTAAGCATTTGAGGGATCACAATGGAATATAATGAATATGCTTAAGCTGTCGCCGTCATAAGTCAAAGCGTGTGTAATTTCTAAGTCAATCTCGTGTTGGTTTGTTTTTTGTTTTCCTCGTAAATAATTACAGTTCACAGGTGAAAAATTAGCGTTTACTATATAAAATAATACAATATATTGCATTTGCAAAATAGTAAGGAGTGTATAAAACAAAAAAGTTACAATAAAATTACAATTACTCTGGCGACTGCTTTTTTTGACATTTGGATTGCCAACCGCCTGTTTAATGCAATAAAGAGCATAATAAATTATAAATAAAAAAATCAATAAATAAAAATAGCAGTTTTGGAACATTTACCTTTTTTACACCGGTTTAATTCAAATATGTGATTGCGCAGCAGGATTATACGTCGCGAAACGTAAATATGTTGACATTCAATATTAGGTGTTCACGGATGTTGCGTTGTAATCGCGAATACGATACACAACAATAATAAGAAATTGTTATCACGTCGCTTATTAGCACGTCAATAGTTATTTATGATTGAACTACAGTTGTGTTAACTCAACGCGCATATGGTCGAAAATATCAAGGCCAACAAGCACCCTCTGATAACACTATTCGTAGTGCGGTGTCAAATTTTCTTCAGCGCGGGACAGTGAAAGATCGTCCACATGCCGTGAATCAACGCTCAAAACGTTCGTTCCAATGAACTGGTTGAAGTGGTAACAGACTGTTGCCGAGAACTCATATGAGTAGTATCGTCACCGCGTTAAGCATTTTGGCGTCAATGGAACCACCAAGGATGCTTTGCAAATTTGGAAACAAATGCTTTGCATTTTTTTCCGCATAAAGTACAATTGACTCAAATAATATTAAAATATTTCAACAGAAATGAAGAACATTTTAGAGAAGGTAATATAGAAGTCTAGGCATCCACAAGGCTTATGACCTGTCATTGGCTGGTTTAAGTGGCCACGTTACACACTGTGTAACATTTGCCATTCTGCCCATATTTATTTATTAAGGAAATCATACAGTCTTTATATAAATACAAGGTAAAAAAGCACAATTAAAAAAGTAAGACCAATTACAGATTTCACATTAATTTATTATGAATGCAGGAGAAAAGGGGAAAAATAATCAAATTCTAAAAAATAAGTATACGAAAATATAAATATCTAATAAAAAGTACATAAAAGGTAGAAGACATTGTAAAGCTCCAACTTTACTTTCCTCCCCTCTCTCTGCTTAAATAAACATTTATATTTCTTAGTAAAAATTCGCAACCAACAATAATTAATTAGATGCAGGTTGTAAATGTACATATAAATAAGTAAAATTAAGAGTTGAAATTTAAAGTTAAAATTAAAAATTAAAATTAAAATTAATAGTTAAAATTAAAGTTAAAAAGTTTAAATTAAAAGATAAAATAAAAAGTCCAAATTAAAAGTTAAATTAAAATATTTTTAACGAAACGGTCAACATTCAATACGGAAAATATTTATTATACATTTAAGGTTCATACAGTAGACGCTTTTTATAAAATAAATTCCATTATACAAATTTATAAAGAAGAAAAAATAAAAGAATTTGAGATTAATAAATCACTCGGATACCAAAATAATATTAAAATTTCTAAATTCTACACAAGTCATGGTCAAAAAAACTTTGTCATCAAAGGTGTAAAAAATAATAATAATCTCCTCAGTGAACTAAAAACAATTAAAAATAATATATTAATAAGTAAATTTAAAGTAAATCTAAAGACATTTTTTGAACACGTGTAAAAATTGCATTTAATGTAAATTAGTATGAATGTATTATTATTTTATGTTTTTTACTTTGTACATTCTGTGTTTTTTTTTCTTTTTTTTCTCATATACTCACATATTCAAAATTATCTAAACTCTTATAAATAAACAACTACAACAGTATAAGTCACTCTCAAAGCATAAGAGTCATTAGTCTCTTTTTTTGGAGTGTTACAGTGATAACATAACTTCGTAACTAGATGTATAAAAGTAGATCTGTATGGAGTTTTAAAAAAACATGGACCTCTTATGAAATTTATTATTTAAAAAAAAAACATTTCTTTAATTCTTTCATCTATTGATGTTGATGAAGTTAAAGAGCTAAAACCTTTGTTTATGCGGGTGAGATTCATCAATTGAATTATTTCACCTACACACTAGGCAACGCCTGAATTTTATTGTTTACTTGAACTTCACAAACATCAACAGATGAAAAAATTGAAGGAATATAGATGTTCAAATATAGGCAGAATGGTGAATGTTACACAGTGTGTAAAGTGGTCACTTTTACCAGCCAATGACAGGTCATAAGCCCTGTAGATGCCTTGACTTCAATATTTCCTTCTCCCAAATGTTCTTCACCTCTGTTGTAATATAATTGATTTGTTTTTTATTTTGTGAATGTACCTAATCGAAAAATCGCTGCAAAAAGCGAAGTTTTTTTGAAAAAACTGGTTGAAATATGAAATCCCAAATAAAGTTTTTTTTTTAATAAAATCTTTATTAGCATAAAAAAAACAATAAAAAAATGGAACACTTAAGGTTGAACTTGCCACAAAAGAGTCGGGTTCTTGTGTTTGACAAGTTTACAAAATAATAGTAAAAAAGAAACAAACAATGCAAAACAAAATAATACAACAAATAAAAAATTTAATAATTAAAAAACACTAATAAAAAAATAATTTAAAAAAAAATTATCTATTGATATACACAGGCACATATTATACATACATCTTTATTTTCAAAATACGGTTAATGTTAATTATGTCAGGAGGCTTTCCTTTAATTTATCCTTAAATTTTCCGTAATTAATTTCGTAAATACTAAATGTCCTTATGGACAAAAAAAAAAATACAGCCAGAATAATGAACTTCTGAACAGAAAACGCCATAAAGCTTTCTTCAAGCATATGAACTTGATTGAATTAATGTGATTGGTCACCGCATGCGCACATACCATTGATTTGTGAAGTGCCTTTGGTAGTGAACTCAAATTGGTTCCAACACTCAGTTTTCCAGCCAGATTGACTTTGTGTTGACTGAAAATATCTTTATTGGTTGCGAAGCTAGAAGAGACAAGCTCTATTTTTCTCATAGAATCCGCTTTTATTTTTGTCGATTCCTGAAGCATTTTAGTACATAGAAATTATTGTTTTTTTAAAATTGCAACTGAGATGTAGTACATTTTTGCGAAGAAAATATGGTAGTCTAGGCATTTACTGGGCTTATAAACTGTCATTGGCCACTTTACAGACTGTGCCATTCACCATTTTGCCTATGTTAGATCATCCATATTTCTTTAGTTTTTCCACCTGTTTACTTTAGTGAAGATAAAGTGTACGTTACACTACTTAAGTTTTTATAACCGTCTTGAGATTTTGTAATTTCACATTTCATCATAATTTCACGTGTAAAAAAATAAAAAAGTGTATTGTTAAGTATCTTCGACACATGTAACCGCAGTGAGGATAGATTATTTTTATTGTTTATTGTGTGAAAAAAAAAAATCAACAAATAAAAAGAGCCGAAACCTTTATTGGTATGAAAATATTATTTCACACGCTGCAATGCCTAAAAACAATTAAACCAGCCAATGAGTAATGCCTTCCTTGTCTAAAATGTTCTTCATCTCTGTTGTAATTTGTTAATTAATTGACTCCCTAGGAGATAAAATCCAGTTTATATAAACAAATATTTGGGCAAAATCTTGTGATTTTTTCTTCAACTTTTCAGTAAATATATCAACAACAAAAACACATAAAAAAAATACTAATGTCACAATCTTTTGGCGTAAGTATAGCCTGTGAGCTCGCCAATACATGACAGATGACATTAACATAACCATAGAAAAACATAGCAGTTGAGCTCTCAGAAGTAAAGCAACGTGAATGCAGCAATGCTTGAACTACATGTCAATAATATTCTAATAATAAATAATATTATTTGACCATACGGAACTTTAAAGCACACCTTGATTTAATTACTAATAGTATTTTATCGGTTAGGTAGGTGTATTTAAAAAAAATGTTGCGTACCTGAAAAAAGCACAAATAATTATGTTTTTGTAAATGATGTCAGTAGCGACACTCAGAGAGTGGCTTTGTGACGTTTTGATATTTTTTATAAGAAATTCATGGCGTAGCCGAAATACTGTTATAAAAACGAGGATGTTTTTGTTGATTGACGTTAGCAGGCGCTACCCAGGGGCGACTGTGTGACGTGAGAAATTATTTAAAAAAAGAGATTTATGGCGTAGCCGAAATATTGTAATTAAAACGAGGATGTTTTTGTTGATTGACGTTAGCAGGCGCTACCCAGGGGCGACTTTGTGACGTGTGAAATTATTTAAAAAAAAGAGATTTATGGCGTAGCCGAAATATTGTAATTAAAACGAGGATGTTTTTGTTGATTGACGTTAGCAGGCGCTACCCAGGGGTGACTTCATGACGTGATGAAATTATTAATTTTAATATTTTTTTTTCATTTTACATAGCGTAGCCGAGATAAGAAATTGCGTGGTGTTTCGAAATTTAACCGTGTAGGTAGCCGCCTAGTTACAATATTATTTTTGTATTTGTATAACTCCTGTTTTATAATGTTTATGTATTTATCGCTATAAGAATTAAACTAAAGATAGTTTTTACTTTTAATCGCTATCCGTTTTTTAAATTATGTTTGTAACACTCAGTAATATTTATTTTTCAAGTATTCAATGTTATTTTTGCATTTTAATTAATATTGTTAATATAAAGCGTATTTTTATTTATTCGAATTTACTAGACTGTTTTTATTACAAAAAATAAAAATGCATATTTCTCTATGTATTTTTCTGTTCTAAACAATCTATTTAAATAATACACATCAAATTTCCATTGTCTGTTGATTTTATTTGCAATCTTCTTTTTTTTAGGTGGTTAAAACTCTAGGAAATTCAAAGACAATAAAATTTTTACTGTGATATATTGGCGAGCTCACACGCTATACATAGCCCGCAATCTTCTTTTTTTTTCGATGGTTAAAACTCTAGGAAATTCAAAGACAATAATTTTTTTACTGTCATATATTGGCGAGCTCACACGCTATACATAGCCCAATCTTTTTCTTGTTACGTTTGAAAATATCATGATTTTGGAACAAACAAACCATGACGTCACGCCGTTTTTTTGCATGCGTAGACTGAGAGAATAGAAACCCATATCACTCTGTCATTTTATTTTTTGTTTATTCATATAAAGATCCATATTACAAAAAAAAGTATCCCTGACTTTATGAGGCCAACAGCCCTGTGTTGAGTTGGGATACAACTTAATAGAAAGTGGAGGTATGCATATTATTAAAGAACTACAAATAAAAATTATTAGCTAAACATTAATTTTAATTGATTGATTTGGTGTTTATTTTGTAGAACTCCATATTTAAACTTATAATATTAAAAATTAAACACTGATTTGAGTCTACTGAACACTTGATTTTATTTTTACAAATATAAACATATAAAAATAAAAACTTCGTGACAATAGTTTCGCCTTGTTATGACATTTTCAAACGAATGTGAAGATTATATGGATTGAATGTCCTTATATAGTTATATAATTCAAGGTACTTTAGTAGAAAATAAAATTAATCTTATGAACTATAGCATGTACATTAATCATAATTGAGGGAAAAACCAATGGTTAAGGGCGAGGCTAAGTGTTTAATAGGTAATGGGGAATTTAGGTATTTATATTTGAATTTCGGGAAATATATAACAAAGTAAGTATTTATTGACGTACAAGTATGTATTGTGAGATAATTAATGAAACTTTATAGTTTTGTAAATTTAGATAATTTCCTCTGTCAGCATTTTTACCTGACATCAGCCATCGAGACGAAAGCACTCATCCAAAGTTTTATTTCACACACAGAACTGTATTTTTCAAACTTCCTGAACATAAAAGGAAAAGCAATTACAGAGGCAAAATTTATTTTCCAGAATTTTGGTTTTATTTGACGCACAAAACTGTACCTATGTCAAATTCATCTGATCACACGGATTCGGAACAAATCTACACGTATGAACCTTCTATTTACATTAAAAAATTGATAATTTCTTTACTATTAATTAATTGTGTCTGTTTATTTTCAAATGAAGAGAAAAAGAAGGCACAACAAAAAAATTACAGCAAATTAGTAAAATATATATTATTCTTCATTATTTTACTATAAATTAGTCAACAATTCATAGCATCTTCACCGTACACTGCGCAGATATCATGAGATGATTGATCTGTTTGCCTACCATTCATGAAGTCCTGGGTTCGATTTCTGGCAATATGGACATGAAATATTGATTTTAAACGTTTTTTCAAAACTTAAATATTTCATTTTTACTACACTAGTACCTGGGCCCCGATCACAATGTGGTGACGCGAGAGAGAGAGGCGCAAAAGTTATTTCCTCGATAGCTAAAGCTAGGGTTGACTAGAGTGTGGTTTTCTAGGAAAACGGTGTTATCAACACCATTTAACACCGTTTTCCTAGGAAACCACTTTCTAATCACTTTTACGATGGCTGTCCACTGCATCATCGTTCACTACGGCCGTTAAAATACGGGCACCGCTGTCCTAGGAAACCCTAGCTTTAGAGAGCGCATGAACTAATCCAAGATGGTCTAGTAAGGTCAGCCAACACGCACGTTATTAAGGACGTTTACTGCCACTTAATAATATACAATGGAAATTGACTCACCTGTGTTGAAGTGTTCTCCCTCGCTCCACCAGATATTATATGCGGGAATGATGCGGATGTTTAGTACTTTCTCTGTTTAGCTTTGCATATCAGAATAAGATACTAAATGCGGTGATGATAATAATGCTATTGACATTTTAGCGATACAATATATACATAGGTAGCGGTACGAATATTATTTTTAGTTGTTAGTTTATCGTGTGGATCACAGAAGAGATATTCATTTGTTAATTCCAGAAAATACAGCTGTCAGTTTTACATTTGAATGTGGAATTTTTAAATTTTTTAAATGCTGTAAGTACTGCCAGGCTGCTCAGGTTCCTACTTCTCAAGGACCAACAGTCAACAACCAAAAAATACAAATGGCAGTAAACATTCACGCGTAACCACAATGGGAAGTTAACATTTATCTTTAATTTTATCTACATAGTAAAATTGAGTTTTCTATATGAAAAGCAGAATATGCATCCAATTTTGTCTTCTAAACATGTTTAATTATTGGTTGCCAACAAAAATAATTTAAATGCAAATTATCATATACTCATTTTCGTACAAAAATAATGATTTTTTTACAGACAGTCGAAGATAACTCCGTTAATTTCCCATTGTAATCGAGGCCCAAAAGCATTTAGACTGACTACCTTATTTTCATCTAATAGATGATCAAACTACGCTGTACGCATGTACCGCTGAGCGTGTATAGGGGCATGAAAATTAAGAGGGGATAAGTGGTTGGCGCGTTCTTGTACCACGTTTGAGTTTCCGGTTTCGATTTCTAGTAACGTGGACGTACAATATTAGTTTTAAAGGTGGTTGTTATCTGTTATATTTAATTGTCCCTAGACTGACAACTGTAGCGTAAGATTAATCATCGGATTTTAGTATTCAAAACTTGAAGTAGGACGCACATAAATATATTCCGATATATGTACGTAATCAAAACATTGTAAACATATCCAATTTATAAATTGTTTAGTAAATTTGTCTTCATTTTTAGTTTAAATTTTGATATTTTTTTCTTCATAAATGTTTTTTCTCATATCGTAAGATTTAAAAAAAAATTGTGACCAGAAGTAGATTTATATTTTGTGATTTTCTCTGGTATTGTGATCACACCATTTTTTTTTCATACCTAATGGTGCATTGAACACGGCATTAGTACACCAATCGCGGCGTATCTTGATGTGATCAGTCTTACGCTTCAGGCACCAGTGTATGAAATATTCTAGTGTAAAAACACCCTTTTGAATAATACTTCATATCAACCATGCTGGGAATCGAGCCCGAGACCTCTTGTATGGTAGGCAAATGCGCTGACCATTACGCCACGAGGCCAAGTGATCAAGTTGGCTCTTATCAATTTTTCTCCAAAATTCTGTGTTTTCAATCAGAACAAATTTTATTGTGAAAAAATATTATTTTAAAGTATATTGAACCATATTGTCACCGTTTCGGCAAAACTCACGAACTAAAAATATTTTTTTGAGAAATCGCAATTAGGGAGACCAAGGGAACATCTAATTTTTGTGTTTTGGATGTTTTATGTACAAAATTAACAAAACCTATTAGTATTTTTTTTCATTCGATGCATTTTAAAACATCTGAAAGGTATTTTATAAGGCGAGGTGTCTAAATTTTGTTAGGTGACTTGCTTGTTTATAATCTGGACAATGCAAGGTGGATAAGTTAGTGAAAGGAAATTATTTTGATGTTTTGGTTGAAAGATGATTATTTATTTAAAGAAATATTTTTCAGCACTTTTTCTTTGTGTATAAAACAAAATAATATAATGTTACATAGTCAAAAACAAATAATTCGGATTTTCGCAATTTTTTTCTAAGCCTGCCTTGGTAACGTTTGTTTCTTAAATAACATCACTAGAACACTTTAGAATCGGGTTGTTGTCTCGTGGCTAGTGTTGCAGACTTATGGATCAGAGGTCCGAAGTACAAACCCCACTCGACCCCAACTTGATTTCCATTTTCTAATAGTGCGTTATTTACAACTCGTTGAAAATGACCACCAAAATTGAAATATTTGGGTAAATCATAAGAACGCTCATATTTCTTTTCTCAAAAAAAAAAAACAAACGTATATTATGCTTCGAGTGGTATATTTAACTCAAGACTGTCATTTTTAGGAGGAGTTACTTTTGTCGGAAAGGCAACGACATGTAATATATCTTATTTCGCATGTTACAAAAAATATTCAGACACGTCTCACTTATTTCACTAACGCAGTGCTCTATCGCAGAATAAAATTTATGTAGATAAGGGAATAAAAATTAAAAAAACGTTTTGTAATTTTTTTTTATTATATGAAACATTCAACAACCATTAGAGTATAAAGTTCCTACATAGATTATTTATTAAATACATTAAGTAAGTAAGTTAAAATTCTAGGTGGATGTTCATTGTAATTTGCCAAAAATACAAAAGACAAGTGATACTTAAATTCACAAATTTAGAATAACCAGTGACCACTTTCATTGCTTTCACACTTTCATCATCGTCCTTCCCTTTTCGCACCTAATGGTGCATAGGGCACTGCATTATTTCACCAATCGCAGCGAACCTTGATCATTTTTGTTACATGAAGGTAAGGGGATCAGTCTTACGCTTCAGGTACCATTCTAGGGACTATGAAATATTCTAGTGTGAAAACTAAAAATTAAAATGTAAGTAAATAGCAATTAAATGAAAAATTGTTTGGTGGAACAAAATTTTTGTTACTTTTAATGTGTAGATAAACTTATCGAGGGGTTCTAGACCCGTCGCTATACACCGATGTACTTACATCAAAACTTGATAGTTGGGGATCGGTAGTGTATCCTAGTAGTCGGTAGGGAGACTTTTATCTTCACTTATGACGTCATACTGAAGCTATGTCATTTTAGTGCATAGATATGTGCACCGTGACGAACGTTTCCCCTTGTTTCATATCGATGTACCTACCCAACACTTGAAGGTGGTCGGTAGTGTATCTTCGTAATCGCTAGAGAGAATTTATCTTCAACTGTACCGTCAAGGTGAAGGAGGTATGACGTCTTTATCTTCCCATCATAATCGAGGCCCTAGACTGGCATTTGAAGCGCAATACTGATCATCTTACCTTCCTGTAACAGATACGAGATACGATGCAGTTTACTTAACAATGTAGTCCCTTATGCAACGTCTTGGGCGAATAATGGTTTGATAATGATTGTTTATAATAAAGATAGCAGTTTCGAAGATGCTATGAAAACGATAAAGCCGGTCACTTGTTTTACCAAATTTATGGATTTTAATATTACTTGTCTTTTTTTTTAAAAGACATAATATTGACATACTATTATAAAGTGGACACTAAAACCCAAAACAAATTATAATCTAACTATAGTTTCGTAAGAGTACTCCGCTCATCGACGGGTGCTACTAAATTAATACAAATATCACTAAGGTGCATTACACCACTGAATTAACACTAATGAAATCTACCGGCTTAATATTTTGTTTTAATTTAAGATGTATTTTAGTAGTGGAATTTATAAATATTTTGAGTCAATTATTTTGGTAGAAAGATGGCAAAGTATGATATATAACTTTTTATAAATTTTGAATGAGAGCAATTTTAAAGTTTATTGTCTTCTGAAAAATTTGAATTTCGTATGAATTTCTTTTAGGATTTTTTCAGCATAACGTGTTTACACAAAATGCAGAAAAAAAATTTTTATTCAAAACTTTCATGACGTATAATATTTACTTTTATTTATTTAACTTTTTGTACATAATATTTTATTTGTACATTAAACGGGCTTTTTGCCAAATGGCAATTTCTTCCAACCAAGTAACAAAATAAAAGTTTTATTTTTATAATTCAAGTTACAGAACATATTCAATAGAAAAAAAATATCAAAAAGCTAAAGATATATAAAAATAGAAAAAACCGTATTTGTTAATAAATTACCTTAAATCAAAACTATTACTCAATGGGAAAAAGGGAAAGGAGGAGAGATTAAGGAAGAGAAAGGAGATGTTTCTTCAGACGTGATTTAAACAGAGATAATGTAGTAACATCTTTGATGGTTGATGGGAGATGATTCCACAGTTGAGCCGCATGGATACTATATGAGTTAGAGAAGAAATTTCACCACCTAGAACAACGACGGCTAAACAAAATATGTTTGACATATCATATTTACCGTTTTTAAACAGACGTGACATGCCATCTTAAGAAATGGAGTAATGGTTGACAAGACAAGGTATGTTTGACATATCATATTTTTAACGATTTCCACCGATTTATTACTGCATTTTAATTACCTTGAAAATATTTTACAGAAACTAAAACAAAAAAAAATCTGTACTATTTTTAATTTTTTACTTCTAAAGTATGAACGGATTTTCAGGAAAAAAATACTTATCATCTAAACCAGTGTTTTTCAACCTGTAGGTCGCGATTCCCGGGGGGGTCGCAAAGCAATGTTTGGGAGGTCGTGGTCACAAGCAAGGCAAAAGTAAATTACAAAGGTTTAAGGTTCTACACTATGGTTGAAAATACAATACTTTCAGTGAGAAGGCTGTGCATGTTAATTTTTTAACCATTTGACAAATAGTCGTTCCGTTTTTAAGACGCAAATAACCTAAGTATTTTCGAGTTGCAGACTATTTATTTCTCTTTTTAATTTTTATATTCACCATTGAAGAAAATGTTAGTTTACATAGGTAAGATGTGGCAAATGGCACTTACAATTTCATTTTTTCCCTTGCCAGCTGTGGATATTCACCTTTTCTTTGGATTCAGAAGACGTAAATTTAATGTGAATTAAATTCAATTTAAAGCATACCGTTTGAACCCTATAGATCTACTGAAGACGCTCCGCTGTGCCAATTTACCTTGCTCCTGATTTCTCGATTAAAACAATATGGTGTCTATGGAAATAAAATTAAATACGTGGTTTTTAAAATCACTGACATTAGATTCGTTATAAGAATTGAGTTCTAGGAAATTGCTAGATTTTTTTTTACTCGTAAAGGGGTCGGATATTTTAAAAGGTGGAAAAACGCTGATCTAAACCAGCGGCAGCGGTCGGCAAACTCATTAGTCAAACGCGGTGTGTTTTATAAACCTTTTTGAATACGCGACCCCCATACGAGTAGAAAAATAACTGGCCACCTTTTTTCATCTTCCAGGGCTGGTAATTTGTACGCAAAGAGATCGCTCTGTTAACATGTATTTAGTAAGTAAATACGCGTAAAAAATGCCCTTTTTACGCGCGCCCAGGAGCAGCTTGTTTTCACCAATTACTTTTTACTTTTCCCTTGCTCGGGCCCGCGACCCTTCTAGCTAGGCTTCGCAACCCACAGGTTGGAAACACTGGTCAATAGTCAAAGATCAGCTGCACAAGAATTGAAATTTATTTTGAGAGCCAAATTTATTCTCAAGAACTACATTTTTTGGACTCAGTTAAAACTAGCTACTAACACGAAATAAAACCAAATATCACTGTAATAATAACCTTGTTTATTGGCAATGTTTTTTTATTGCTACTAATTTATAATATGTTTAATAATATTATTTAAATGTGAAATCAAGCGCGATTATTCATTCTTATTTTGATAACACTTTGGAGCACTATAATAAACACCTACGTATAGCGTACATTATTTGATATTATATACATTTTATAACTAGACAAAAATGAAATAAAAACATCATCTTTCGTTTATATTCGACTTCGTGCAAAAACATGTAAACAATTTTATTTGTAATAATTTAACAAACGAAATAAATTTTCAATTTTTAAATACTTATTGTTTAATAAGTAACTAAAAACAATTTTATTTTGTTTTGTTATCATATTATGTACAATGTATACATACGTGAGTACACGCATAGGTAAAGTATTTATTGATTATTATTATGAGTATTTTATATTCAACACAACAATAAAAATTTATTTGAAACATGTTATTTGTAAATAAAATCTTGAAAAGTAAAAAAAATACCTTAAAATAAATAATTAAAAATCGTATATTATATATTGGAGAACATATTTATTTTACAATAAATATCCATTCTGGTAACTAAATGGAAAAAATGCATATAAGCGACATTTTGATAGTTTTTACATTTTGAAAAAGATTTGATTAAGTTTAGAGGTTTTAATTTTTATTTTTATTTATTTGTAATTTAAAAAAAAAAAATGGAAAATCCAATGGTTTTACTTAGCGAAAAGTACTTTAATATTTGTTTTTTTTTCCACAATACTTAAAATTTTAACACAATTTCATAAAAAACGTAAATAACTAATGCTGGAAAAATGGGAATCACCTTGTGGTGATTAATTAAAAGTAGGATTAAAAGATTAAAAGATTAAAAGGAAAAATTAAAAGTAGGATTATATTTCTTATTGTATCGTTATTAAAATAAAAATAATGTTCAAATATATGAAAGGAAGCATCGATTAAAGCAAATGAAATAAGGTGCTTTTTAAAAAAATATGTGAGAGTTTGATTTAGCACAGACGAACTGGTGAGTTAGTATTTATTATAAAAAAAATATTATTTATATCATGAGATTATTATTTATTTTGATTTAAACTGTATTTATAAAATACACATATAATTTATTTTGAATATATTATGTAGGATATGTATTAAATAAATATGTTAGATTGTTCTTAGAATTTTGACACGAAACTAACCGTATCTCTTCCACTATATTTGTGTGTTCATATTATTTTGTGTTCATTTTACGTCGGTTTCTCTCGGAACGAAACCCCAGCGTAAAACGACGTTTACCTGTAATACCAATAACAAAATTGTCTGCAAATATTTTTTTTTGTAAACTTACGTTAATTTGGAATTTAAGTTCAGTTCATTAAGTTATGTATCATTGCTGTTTTTTAAAGCGTGGATTAGATTCTTTCGGAAAAATCAGATTTTTATCAAGGACCACAGTGAAACTTTAGTAGATTTGTACAAAATCTAAATCTATCTGTAAGAATGAAACAACTTTTTGATTTATTAAAAATATGAGAATGGTGAGTAAACTTTTTGAAGATATTTTCAACCTTAGAAAACTCAAAAGGTTAAACATATTACAATAGAGATGAAGAACATTTTAATGAAGGTAATATAGAAGTCTAGGCATCTACAGGGCTTATGACCTGTCATTGGCTGATTTAAGTGGGCACTTTACACACTGTGTAACATTCATCATTCTGCCATTATTCGTACATTTATATTCTTTCATCTGTTGATGTTTGTGAAGGTAAAGAGCTGAAACCCTTTATTTATGCGGGTGAGATTAATTTACTTGAATTGTTCCACCCACATTATAGGCAAGGCCTGAAAATTTTATTTTTTTAATTTCTTTACTTCTTCATAGACCAGGTGGATTTATCAGCAGATGAAAGAGTTGACGGAATATAGATATTTAAATATGGGCAGAATGGTGAATGTTACACACTGTATAAAGTGGCCACTTAAACCAGCTCTTGAGAGGGCATTAGCCCTGTAGATGCCGAGACTTCTATATTACCTTATGTAAAATGTTCTTCGTCTCAGTTGTAATATGTTAATGTTAACAGCTCTACAGGGAGTTTGATCCAGTCCTTGTCTACAAAAATCTTGACAAACTGTAAATATTGTTCAAAAGGTTTGTTCATTTATCGATAAACATTTTTCGGTAGTACTTAAAATGAAGGGAGTATTATTATAAAAGGTACAAACTATTACCTTTAATTGATAATGGTTATTTTCGGAAAATTAAAAAAAAACAAAACTAAATGTACAAATACGAAAAATTATTAGAAAGTGTAGAAAAGAAGCATAAAGTACCTAAATACATTTTTGTATCATATCTATAAAAAGTATTAAAAATTAACAATATGAAAAGTATTTAAAAAAATACTTACGAACATTTATGAATGAGATGCAAATTTAATAATGAATTGTGAGTGAATTAAGTCTTCGAAAAAAACATTCAAAGCCAGCTAAAAAGCTCAACTAAAGTTTGTAGAGATTTTTCGGTAAAGTGTTATTTTTTAACCAACTTACGAAGGTTTTGGAATTCTCTCAAAAGTCAAAGGCCAAACAAACACCAGTAAAACCAAATTTTTGTTTTCGTTTTCCTTAATAAATTATTTTTTTATAATAGTGGTTAGTACGCCAAATTTCACTTACATAATATTAAAATAATTATACAATTAACATAGAATCTGAATATCAATTTAATATTTTTAAATTGACGAAGCTTTTATCGTGTTACTAGAAGTATGTTTTGATAGTCGTTTTTTTACAAGTAAATAACGATTTAAAAAAAAAAAACACATTTGCAGATTTATTTTAAAGTACATGTAAGTCCCGATAAACCGCTTTTCAAGCAATTTGTCATTGGGTGCTCAAACATAACGATAGCTCAGTTTCATAGAACGACAAGGGAAAAATTTAAATTTTGAGTTACATTACCTGTTATATTAAATAAGCCATCTCTTTCAATTCTTATAACAATTATTGGTTTTCTTTAGCTTTACAAATGTTTTTATATGGAAATAATCTCTCAGCTCCATAACTAACTAAAACAAAGTATTAATTTGCATAATCAACTTTACACCTAAAACTAGTAACCATTGTCTTAATATTTCAAATAAATAAGTGATAGATATTTCATATATATTTCGCTTAAGGTGATATAAATAATTAGTTATAGCAAATCAATTTAGATGAGTCAAAACTTTGATCAGCAACTTCTCAAAACGAGTAATTTATAGTTAATAGTTTAATGCAACTGAACCATTGATAAGTTCATTATTTTGCTTAAATAGCTAAAGAAAACGGATACAAAAGCAAAAATTTCAATTTATGAGGTAGTAAAAATAATACGTTAGTAAAATAAGTACAATAATTGAAAAAATACATACATAAAAAATCCTTGGTTCATTAATCTCAAGTCAACAAAAATACGAATTAAAAAATAAATCAATTAAAAAGTAATGAAATTACTCATACTGTAATCCCGTTTTTAGTATGGAGACGAAGAGAGATTACTCTATTTGACCTTCTACACTAGATGCCTCATGTATTTTCTTGCTTAAGAATTATTTGATAAATCTACATGTGTATTTTGCACTACTATTTGTTAATAGTAAAAATCTCATTTTATCATCGGCATTAAATTGAACGATATAAAAAAATGTCTTGTGAAAATATTTTCTCAAAGATAAAATGTGAGATTGACCTGCTTTGACTCTGACCTGGTTGCTGAGAAGCCGGTTTCGCGTTTTAATGGGTTTCATTATTTTTATTTTTATATTTTCTGTTTATGTTCACCTACATGTTCTTCTAATAATTTTCGTTTATGTTTCATACGTTTGTTTATATATTTTATTTAACACGCACATTATAAAGTTACTTAAAGATTAGTTATGTAGATCTAAGTAATAAATATTTGTTTGGAATTCTAAAAGTTTTGCGATAATCCTACGGAGAACTTGTAATTATTGTTTCAAAACTTAATGGTTATTTAACTTTCATACTTTAAATTTGTAATGCCTACAATTTTGCTGCTTGTGGGTCATTGACAGTTGGTTAAAATCTAATTATTCAATACTTAACATTTTAAAAAATCATTTACAATTCAAGAAAAATATCCAAAGCAAATAATGAGGAGGTTGAGCGGTTTTTTTTCAATATATTTTTTATTTGTAAATATAATATCAATCTAAGTAAAAAAAAATAACAAAAATATTTTATTGTATCGCATTATCATCGCTACGATTTTTTAATGTTATTTAATTATTCCGCTTGTCACGTCACGAGTTGTCATCGGTGAGTTGAGCTGCCATTTTAAAGCAGAACCTAAATTAAATAAAATGGCTCCCTGGAAAACGAAAATCTATCACTGCATATACCAACGCAATAATTAATTGGTTATTGTTCACATGAACCTGTGGCGTTTCAAAATAGTTCGTTTTTATTAAAACCATTTAAATGATTTTTTTCACACATTTTCGAGAAACTTCGCTGTACTAATATGCTCTAATTTTTACCGCGCGCATAAAACATTCTTTATATCCACGTTCCCGTAGCACTGAACTTCCTCATTAAACATATAGTAAATTGTAACCAGATTGTAAATTTTAAATTCTAAATGAAAAATTATTAATTATCTAACTTAAAATGCATGTTTTACAACGAAATAAAAAGTAAGAACATTTTTTTTGAAATAATTAAGCTTAAAGAACCTACCGTTGTTAAGAACTTACTCATATATAAAAATATTTTTAAAAAATCAGAGAAATTCTTACATTGCAACAGTCTTAATAGGTTGATCTGATCAGACAGTATAATAAACCCACTATAATATAAAATCATTATAATTTCACTTTAAATGTAAAATTGGTAAAAAAATAAAAATATAAACGTATTATAACAAAGATGATAAACATTTTAGAGAAGGTAATATAAAAGTCTAGGCAACTACAGGGGTTATGACCTGTCATTGGCTGGTTTCAGTGACCACTTTACACACTGCATAACATTCACCATTCTGCCCATATTTGAACATCTATATTCCTTCAATTCTTTCATGCCATCTGTTGACTTAATAAACATCAACAGATGAAAGAATGGAAGAAATATAGATGTTTAAATAACGGCAGAATGGTAAATGTTACACAGTGTGTAAAGTGACTACTTTAACTAGCCAATGATAGGTCATAAGCCCTGTAGATGCCCAGACTTCTATATTACCTTCTCTAAAATTTGTTAATATTAACAGCTCTTCAGGGAGTTGAATCCAGTTCTTGTCTACAAAAATTTGGACAAACTAAAAATATTGTTGTTAAAAATATAAATTAATAATTTCTTGAAAACAATTTATTAATTATTAATACAATTTTAACAACAAAAAAAATAGACATAAAAACGATCTTAAAAGCTATATTAATTAATGTTAGATTCGCCTATAAGAAGTCATCGTTTTCCTCCTGTTTTTTTTAAAAGCAGCGCTTACACTCCGTCAGGTTCCGGCAGAAACTGTTGCTGAGCGACGGACGACAGAGCCATGTCGATGGGTTTGGTGTCATCATACAGAGCGGGAGCTTCACAAAGGATGACGAAAGTGCCGACGATTGACGCAATGGTAAATATCCATAGAAACAGTCGGTCCAGCACCATGGCGACGAAGCCCCAATCCTGATCTTCCTGTACGATCAAAAGAAATACATTACAAAAATTCAACTTTTGAAGGCATTCGAAAACATAACCTTAAATTTGATATTAAAACCGCGGGTAGATTTGTGAGTCATTGTCAGTAATTTAATCGTGAATCAATATATTTATTTATTTTTTTCCCCTTTTGCTAAATTAGATTTCAAAAGCCAAAATAGTAACGTATAACTTGACTATGTCGTCGGTGTACTAATATAACCCTCTAAATGCCAAAAAATGAGAAAAAAAGGTATTAACTCTTAAAAGACCGTGGTAAATAATTCCTTGGCGCGCGGTGATATAGCATCTATAATCCAAACTACCGACACATAGTTGAGATTTGTAATAATGTGTTTGTATTTGAAATTAATAATTCTCTGTACATCTATGGGAAAGGCAACATTGTGTATAAAGTATGTACATCACACTTAAATAACATTGTGAAATGTCTTTCTCGACACGGGTTTTCCCAGTAAGGGAAACATTTTTAATTAAATTATTTAATATAATTTAGTGAATTATTAAATATATCAAACACCGTGTTACCACAAGTAAAAGATGGAACATTCTAAAGTTTGAAAAAAAAAAACACGAAGAAATTCTATTTACTAATTCATTTTCCATAATTTATAAAAATAAACATAATTCGGTCTGTTATGGCAAAATAAATTAAAAATCAAAAACACGCTACTCATTTTACATTCTTGCATCCTCCGTCGTTGTCAATAAATGTATTTTTTTGAACTTCATCAACTGATAAAATCCTATAAATCCTCCGAGATTTAGTTTCAAAGTTATCATGCATAAACACTCAAAATTTTTTTGTGTTTTCTGATGAAAAACATTTATTCCATTTTCTATTTTTTTTTTTCGAAATCTCATATATTGAAACAATTAAAAGGAACTTAGACGGTTTAATGAGTATGTATTCAAAAATATGTTGGAAATTTTTTTTATGAAAAAAACATTCAAAGTGATTTTTTGGTCAATAATGCATTTAAATGGTTTAGTTAGTAGGTGGTACCAGTAAGTAGGTATATCGTAAATAAATAGACGTCTCTTAGCTCTGGCCAACAATTTCAACAGTACGCTCGCAAACGCATATTCGCAAACGTGTGGAAGGAGGTATTTGTGGCCGGCAAAGCTGACACCACCAATTGTTATATTTGGATAATTTATACAGCATCATTTTTGTGGAAATCCCCTCAAGGGCGCCGGTAAAATAAATAAATGTCCCAGCACATATTGCAGCTACAGAGCGCATAGACGGTCGGGATTCTAATCCCTCGTCTTCAATTATGATACATAGTAGCTAGATTACAGCACGTCTTGCAGCTACAAAGCGTATGAACAGTGAGAAATCTAGCCCTCATTTTATTATTTGTTTCATTTGGCAATGAATTTAAGGGTTTTAGTGATATTTTAAAAATCAAAATAAAATAAACAAATGTACAAAAATAGGAGTTAGATTACAAGAATTCTTGCAGCTTCTGAGCGCATGGATGGTTGGAATTCTAGAGCGCATTTACAAAATTGAGGTATTTGATAGTTTAAAAAAAATAAAATTATTTAATAAATTTCATAAAAAGTACATGTTTAAAAATAATTCTATACAGATCTACTTTTACATATCTAGTAAATGTTATCACGGTAACTCTCCAAAAAAAGAGACTAACTCTTGTGCTTGGAGAGTGACTTACACTGTTGTAGTTGTTTATTTGTAAGAGTTTACGTGATTTGAAATATACGAGTACATGAGAAAAAAGTAAAAACATCGGATGTATAAATAAAAAGCATAAAACAATAATACATTCATAGAAATTAAAATTTAATATAGTTTTTACACGTGTTCAAAAATTTCTTTAGAAATCTAGTAAATAAAATAAATACTGTATTTTTTTTTATTCATATATTATTTTATATATATATATATATTAGTTCATTGGGGAGATTATTGTAATTTATTACACCATTGAACACCAAGGTATTGATAATATTTACCTATTGAAGCTAGATTAACAATCGTCTTGCACCTACAAAGCGCATGAACGAGTGAAATTCAGGCAACTAAAAATATCCAGAGTGTAGTGTCGATTTTAGTGTTAATATGAAAAGACTGTATTTAAAAAGAAACAAACCGCATTGAACTCATCCTGTCTCTGCATATGGTGTTGGATGAACATTACGTTATGGATTGCCTTTTCAAGTTCAAAGGGATATTTCTTCCTTGGAGCCACGTCACTGAGAGACTCATCCAATCCTGACATAACACTTGGGAGGCCATTGTAGCCACCCAATCCTCCGAGAGCTCCTACCAAACCGCTAAATCTAAACAATGAACGAGGGAAAAAAATATGAGTAAAAATACAGGCATTACAATTGCCGCTTCGACTCAACGATACTTGCTATAAAAAAAAATAGAGTTTTTTAAATATTTTTAAATATATTTTTTAAAGTTAATCATCAGGCTTAAGTAAGCCCTAATAGATTGGCATTAACGAGTAATACTTAATTTAAATATTCTTAAAATCTACTTAAATTAACAAAGTGTATAATTAACAAAAGGTATGCACATAGCATAATCTAGGCGGAAATGGCTAGTGTGATATCGCGAGTCAGGAGAGAAAACACCGCTTGCTTCTTAAATGCCTGCCCTTGCTGTAGGAACACACTGACAGTATCGTTTAGTGAGATTTTGTTCACTGTTCTGAGGATCCTTAGCAGAAGGGAAAATAATCCGATGATAGTTTTATAATTTCCCACGGCAAAGACAGGATTAGTACGCAAGTTACGGCGAGGTACATTAAGGTTTATCTGAGCAAGGATATCATGGGCATTTATACAGTTAGATATTAATTTGTGCAAGAATATATAACGAAGTTGTATAGATGAAAGGCAAAAAATACCAGAAAAAAATTAAAAAAATGAGCATATTAATTTTATTTTAGTGATAATTGAAACTAGATCAATCAAATATCAAAATGTATTGAAACAAAGTAAAATTCACCATTCTGCCCATGTTTTCCCTTTCTGTTGCAACAAATTCAAATATAAATCACTCCCTAAGGAGGAGATCCAGACAGTCTGCAAGCATTTGGACATACTCAAAACATTGTAGAATCAACTACCTGTTAAAAGAACAAGTTTAAAAATTTAAAAATTGTTTTCAGGCGTTGCCTAGTATATGAATTGGTTCAGCCGGATAAATTTACCCACATAATAAAGGTTTCAGCTTAATAACTTTACAAAAGTTAACAGATGAAAGAGTTTACGAAATGTGGATGTTCAAACATAGGCAGAATAGTTAATGTTACACAGTTTGTAAAGTACAACTGTACAACTTCGTTATATATTCTTTATATATATATATATATATATATATATATATTATTTTTCTGTTGATTTAAATCATGCTCTTATTTTGTGTTATTTTTTTTTAATACTACTATATTTTACTATTATTTTGTTGATTTTAATGATACCACTATTTTGTTTATTTGATTATGTGTGCTTCTTAATTTGTATAATTATAATTATTTCTGAATATCTTTTTTGCATTGTATTCTTTGGAATTTGATTATTTATTACATTTACCTTTTTTTCTAGATTGTGATTCTATGTCATTATAATTTGATCTAATTAATTTTACTATGTATTTTTATGGTTATTTATTGTGCCTTGACACAAGCATAGCCTAAAAAGCCTTAATAAGTTCATAAATATTTAATTTTGTAATTTTGAATGAATAAATAAATACTACAAATGCTTCATTAAAGTGGCCACTTAAACTACCCAATGACAGGTTAAAATCCCTGTAAATGCTTAGACTTCCATATTCCCTTCTCAAAAATGTTTTCCCTCTTTGTTGCAACAAATTTAAATACAAATAGCTCCCTAGGAAGGAAATCCAGCCAGTCTGCAAGCATTTGGACATACTCAAAACATTATTGAATTAATTTTACGCAACGAGATTGAAAAGTTTTCATGATAATTTTACAATAAAACGTGGCGGTCAGCCCAATGATTTATATTCAAAACATGAGCGATAAACTATTATAACTTTGATATGTACACTGAATAGTAACCAAAACCGAGACGTTATTAATTTGGAAACCAGAACCAAAATTCAGCCAAAGTTAATTATAACTAGTTTTGATAATACGTCACTATTTATTACCAATAGAACCACAGGTGATTGGCGTTTGGGCGTGCACAGTTGGACCAATTGACACCACTGCATTTCCATTTAGCGGTCAACATTTGCTAATTAAATTCCATATCTGTTTTCATCAGGAAGACCACAAATCACTTACCGATTAGTTGCGGTTGTTGTGTGCAATCCATTACATCCGCCGGGCATGTGATGTCTAATGGAGTCTGGACTGGACGCACCGGAGTTGGACTGCGCTTGCGCGGCCGCCAAAGCAGCATTGAACTTGCTTTTGTTCTTCGCGTTTCTTCCAGGTATCTTGTCAGCTGCTAAATCCTTCAACAGATCCTTCGGCACCCTCATTAGCAACAGTTTTGGGAGTCTCTTTATAAAGAACTTTCGCACCCAAGGCGCCATCTTGTGGGTACTCGGTTTTCTGTAGTGCACATTGAGGATAATGATGGTAATGACAACGCTCAAGCCAACCAGCAACATCGTGAAGAGGAGGTATTTTCCCAGCAAGGGCAGAGCGAGGGAAGTTGATGGAATAATTTCGGATATGAGTAGGAAGAACATGGTCTGGGACAGGAGAATAGAAATACTGAGCGCAATCTTCTCTCCGGAGTCAGCGGGAAGGTAGAACACGAGGACGGAGAGATACGATATCCCAACACAGGGCACTATCAGGTTGACAGTATAGAAAAGAGTTTTGCGACGGAGAGTAATGTTGAAAAAAATATCTGAAAAGAAAAAAACAATAACAATGATTATTGGACATTTTTATTTACACGCTTGTAACAATGTACACATAATTTCTCATTTGCGCTAACTTTATGCTACATATAGTCGACTTAAATTAAATGTATTTATATCTTAAGTCTTCCCATACTTTTGGAAGCACTACGTCAACTATTGATGAAATGTTTTTATTTATTTATTTATATATACGCCCATTGGGCATTTTTATGGACACATTTATACATAGAAAATTATTATAACAAAATAAGATAGACTCAATGGTTTAAAGTAGACTTTGTGGGAGTGGAAGCGGGAGAGAGGTGTTTATAATTGAATTTGATTCAGTGATCGTTTGAAAGAAGACAACTTGTTATCAAAGAAATCAAGACTGGTATGTTTGTTGGCAGACCTAAGAATTTTGGGCATAGGGGAATGAAAATCATAGTTAGTTCTATGGTTATCGGTATAAAAGAGTAAGTTTTGTCTGAGGTTTCTAGTTGGGATATTTAATTTTACTAAGCTCAGTAGTTCAGGCGCATCAAAGAGAGTGTTGAGAATTTTAAATACGACTATAAGGTCGGATTTATTTCGACGGTCTTGAAGAGAAGATATATTCAAAGTAGTTTCTAACTCATTATACGTGTACAGGTCTCTGGATAAGCTCAACCTCCAGCCTACCTTTCTTAAAAATTGATGTTGAACTGATTCAATATTTTTGATGTGAACATCATAATATGGAGACCAGATAACAGAGGAATACTCTAGGTGCGGGCGAACTAGGGAACAGAAGAGAGTTTTAAGGGTATTGATATTTTTGAAGTCAGCTGTGCTTCTGTTAATGAACCTACTATTTTTAGTATTTTATTCAATATTTTTAGTATTATTATTATTATTATTACTAGCAGATTAAAAAATATCACACCAATAAGGACACTATATTGCTCCCCGGTTAGAAGTCGTTTAGAATATATTTCTCCAGTCTGGTCGCCCTATGAAAGTGTACATTCTTATTTACTTGAGAGTGTCTAAAAAATGTCTACAATATATTAATTTCTAACTCCATAATCCAGCTACTTTATTTCATAATAATTAATCTTTGGCAAATCTTTTAAAACTTTTCGATGAAAGAATTCCAATAGGCCTAATATTACTTTATAAAGTGATTTATTGACTGTCCAGATTTGCTGGAGTTCGTGTGTTTCCGTGTACCTGGTCGACATACCCACCACTTTTTTGTTCTGCAAGTTCTAAGACCAACTATCACATGCACTCGCCTATCCCTAGACTCCACAGATATGGTAATCAGTATGAAGACAAGGCTGATATTATATTTGTTTCTGGACTTGATAGTTATAAAACGAGTCGGATTTCTTTTTTTCTCTCGGCATAAAATTCTTAAACTTTGAGCCACGTTTAAAAATGTTTTTCTATTATGTTTTTTTACAATTATGCATAAATATCGTTAGTATTTTTGGCTACTTATGTGTATTTACTTATAACTATTGTTCATTTATTATTATGGTTCACAAACAATAAACAATACATTTGACATTGGTATAATAATTACAAATTGTTATTTTAGATATTGTTTATCAATTATTTGTGAACACACCATTTATTTGTTACTATTGTCTTGCAATTTTATAATGTATTTATATATGTACAAATGGGATTTTTTTATTCATATTTATGTTCAAAGTATATGTAAAAGGCAATTTATGCCGTTTATGTAAAAATAAATATTATTATAATGTAACAAAATGTACAGTCATTCAACATCCAATCATTATTTTTGAAAGCCTTCACTAGAACCCAAAGATTTTTTCTCTACAAAATGAGTGACTAGCACCTTCTACAAACATCGAGTGTTAAGGATATTGGCGTTAGATTTGTGAGCACCCTGACATATCATGATCAAATAAAGGCAATCAGTGGTAAAGCATTGAAGATGTTAGGATTCCTTCTGCGTACTACTAGAGTTTTCGACAATACCCGCGTACTGAGAACTCTTTACAACTCTTCGGTGCGAAGTAAACTCGCGAGTGGCTAGATAATTTGGGAGCCTCGTGAACTAAAGAACACTTTTATGATACAGAAAATTCAAAAGAAGTTTCTGGGATATCTCTACATGAGAGAGTGCGAGCATTATCCCTGGCGCTACTCGAGCGAATTTCTCCAGGGTATGCTTGGCTACAACAGCTTAGAGACTAGAAGTAATGTGTATTTGACCATACATTTTTATTGATTGCTGTGGGGTATGGTTAATGATTCTGAGATTATGATGAGCATTGGTTTGTATGTTCTTAGACAGCGTTAGCAAAGATTGTTTCATATTTCAATATATAGGACGAACCGGCCGATGGATTTGCTTGTTGGAAGGGCTACCGCTATGCTGAACACCATCGCTCTGGATGTTTATCTATTCCACGTATCCGAAGGAGTTTTCCGGAGCAGAAATATATTACTATATTGATTCTATTACTATTTTGACAAAAGTCTCTTTATGTATTTTTAAAAATAGTATGTACGTCTTCAATTTGAGTTTTTTACGTCTTTTATTATGATAATCTGTGTTTTATAAAGAAAATTGACACAGATTATAAAATAAAAAGATTTCTTATTTAAATTTATTTCAACAGAGAGGGAAAAATTTTTGAGAAGGGAATATGGAAGTCAAGGCATTTACAGGGCTTATGACCTGTCATTGGCTGGTTTAAGTGGCCACTTTACACACTGTGTAACATTCACCATTCTGCCCAAGTTTGAACATCCACATTTCCTCAACTCTTCCATCTGTTGACTTTTGTGAAGTAAAAGAGCTGAAACCTTTATCACGTGGGTGAGATTCATCCGGCTGAACCAAATCACCTACTAGGCAACGCCTGAAAACGTTCAAACTTGGGCAGAATGGTGAATGTTACACAGTGTGTAAAGTGGCCACTTAAACCAGCCAATGACAGGTCATAAGCCCTGTAAATGCCTTGACTTCCATATTCCCTTCTCAAAAATTTTTCCCTCTCTGTTGAAATAAATTTAAATATGATCAACTCCCTAGGGACGAAATCCAGCCAGTCTGCAAGCATTTGGACATAATCAAACATTGTTGAATTACTACCTGGTAAAAGAAGAAGTATAAAAATTGAAAAATTGTTTTCAGGCGTTGCCTAGTAGGTGATTTGGTTCAGCCGGATGAATCTCACCCACGTGATAAAGGTTTCAGCTCTTTTACTTCACAAAAGTCAACAGATGGAAGAGTTGAGGAAATGTGGATGTTCAAACTTGGGCAGAATGGTGAATGTTACACAGTGTGTAAAGTGGCCACTTAAACCAGCCAATGACAGGTCATAAGCCCTGTAAATGCCTTGACTTCCATATTCCCTTCTCAAAAATTTTTCCCTCTCTGTTGAAATAAATTTAAATATGAACAACTCCCTAGGGACGAAATCCAGCCAGTCTGCAAGCATTTGGACATAATCAAATATTGTTAAAAAGATTTCAATTAAAATCGTACCATTATCTCAGGTTTACAACGATATGTTTTGTATTGTGTCGAGTTTCGTATTCAATTCGAGAACTTAATAATTTCATATGCACAATCTAGTAGATAAATACATATTTGGTTTGTAGAGCGAACAATTCAAGCTGAGAATTATTATAGGATATATGTCGTACGTAATAATTAATCGTCTCTCGATTCCGGTATAAGCTGAACGAGAATGTTTGAGCGGATTTCATATTAATGATTCCACAATATGCACCGCGAGTATATCTCGAAGGAATCTCTTGAGACACAAGTGACTGATTGTTTTACTTCAGCACTTGCACATTCTGGAATATTCTAGACATTTTAATTTCAAACTTTACAAGTCGCCCCTGAAGGAGAAAGGTCTGCAGGAATTAGCATTTCGTACAATCCACAGTTCTTACTTTCTTGCTTCTAGTCGTTAGAGTTAATCGAAATGAGAATTATCAAATTGTCTCAGTGGAATTTCGAGTAGTACAAGAGACGCGAACGCCAGAACATTGCATGTACGTATCTCAGAAGATAAGACAGTAGAAGTTATTAAGGTTTCAGTCACGTATACCTCGTTGTATTAAGATAAGAAATGTGTTAATGAAGCTAAAAGGTCCTCCGTAAGTCCTTCGACAAACTACTTATTTTCGATATTCCGCCTGATAATCCGAACCTTTTCATTACAGGCGTTCTAGAAAGCACCAATTATGGGAACAAACGGTTCATAATACGGTAAAATAGGTTCTTGTGAAGCAAGATGCTATCTTTTTACATAAAGATGTTCGCTTTACAAATGTTTACTTGGCGAGAATTTCGCAGGAGGTTATCTGATCGATAGAAAGAGGATTAACAATATTTTTATCCATTTCTCATCAGTTATCTCATTTCCCACTCCGAGAATATTAAGTTGTGATAAAACTCAAATAACGTCTTTTTCCAAATCGATAAAAATATATGATAACGAATTGGGAAACGAAATACTCAAAGAAAAAAATAAACCGCTTGTAAAAGTAAGTTTTTCACAAGTTTACTTGTACGATTGTTAAGGGCGATCAAAACTTTTAACCGTTTGGAAGTTGCTTTTCGGAGACATTTTTTGCTGTTATATTTTTAAAGAAAAATAACCTCTTTCAACTTTGAGAAACTTTTCTACGGGTTTTTATGACGAACAAGAAATAATGTACAATGGAATTCCCGAATTTATTTACTCGATAATTTACTTAATACATTTGGCCCGTTGCAAAGCTCGAATTTCTGAGTAAATTTGACTGTCGCGTCGCATTAAATATTTTACTAAGTAGACGTTCTTAGTGTGGTGAACTTAAGTATTGAAACAAGATGGATACTAAACATAAATAAAAATAATATTAACCTTCTAGTACTTAATATAAATGTTATTTTATAATAAGTACCTACTACTTCTATTACTACCGTCACGCCATTTTCTTGTAGAGGTAGGCAGGGAAGATAGACCGCCACACACATCTACCACATCTATACGTCTTGTCATTACATGCCTTTCAGTTGCGTCTACTTTTGACATGACCAGACTTGAGATTTACGTTGATTTGATCATGCCACGTCTTCCTTGGTCGACCTCGTTCTGTGTTACCATTCATTCTCGCCCTATTTCTCTGTTTTACCATACTTTTGTCATCCATTCTTTCTTTATTTTTTTTATTTTTTTTTTTTTTATTTTCTTTTATTCAGGAAACATACAGTACAGTTACAAAGTTTAATATTTTACACAATTGGACTTAATTCTAATGGACCAGTGAAGTTTCCATATTAAAAAGCAATTAAATCTAATGTTAATTATGAAAGTATAAAAAAGAGAAGGAAAAAGAAAACATAAATGAAAGTTGTTTAAAAATTTAAATTTAAGTGAAAAAAAATATATATTTTAAGGTTTGTAGTTTGTAGTGAGTATTTACTAATGGAAATAATATTAAAAATGGAGAAAACTTGTAAGAGTAATTAAGAATTAAGAATGGAAATAAAGAATGAAAAACATACTCAGATGTAAAAATAAAATAAAATAGTAATAACATTTTTTTTTAAAAAAGGAAAAACATAAACACATATTTATTTTAAGGGATTCAAAGAAACGATGAGAAGAATCTTTAAGTGAAATATAAGAAAATAAATTTAAATTTAGGTCAATTTAAAAAACATCTTCAAAATTAATGACACATTATAGTAAGAGCAGCAATATATTGATTTTATTAACATATATAATATAAGTAATTAAAAGTAGTTTAAAAGTATAACAAGTATAAAAACATGCCAATGGCAGCAGAGAAAAAAGAAAAAATAAAGAAGGAATAACAAGTATGGCAAGTAATCATTTAAAATTTGAAAAAGCAATATAAGGAGAAGATTTTAAACCAAGAGAAGTCGATAAAATTTCATTAAAGCGATTTTAGAAGTAATACAAAATTTCAAAAGAGAAATTTAATTTATAATAATAATATGAATGTATGTAATTTGAGTGATATAAGAGAAAAAGGGACCAACCGGAGTTTTATTCAAAAGTTTTCAATACACTATTTTTAAATAATTGTAATCCTGTATGATATATATCTATATGGTTAAAAAAGCTGTTAAAAGTGGAACACGATCTGTGTAAAAACGAATTCTGGCAATAGTTCGTATTGACACTAGGTATTCTAAAGGTTGGGTGATTTCGTAGGGCACGTGATGGACAGTTAATTTGAATTTTATTTAGGAGCTGGGACGAATCAGCTAGACTGTTAATAATTTTATAGAGGAATGTGAGGTCCATTAATGTTCTCCTTTTTTCGAGGTTAATCAGTTTGTGAAAACGTCCAGATAAGTCATGATTTGGAAATATAAGAGAGCATCGGAAATTCAAATGTTTTAAAAATTTGTTTTGTACTTTCTCCAGCCTGTCAATATAAGTAATGTATTGTGGATTCCAAACGATAGACGCAAATTCAAGATGGGTTCTTACATAACTATAATAAAGATTTTTTATTGTTAGATCATTTTTAAAAGGCTTAGATACTCGTATAATAAAACCTAACATTTTATATGCTTTTTCAATAATTTTATCAATATGTGATTGAAATGTCATTTTTGAGTCCAGAACTACACCTAGATCTCGTATTTCTTGGACACGGTGCAAGACTGTACCCGATAGAGAATACGAATAATCTATCGGATTTTTTATTCTCGTAAAGGTAATTGTTTTGCATTTAAGCGGATTTAATATGAGCTGATTATTTACACAGTAAGTAGAGAAGTTTTCAAGATCTTCTTGCATATCAAGACAATCTTGTAGGGAAGTAACTTTCTTGTATATTTTTGTGTCATCGGCAAATATTTTGTATTCGGAAAATTTAAAGACGTTACCCATATCATTAATATAAAGAATAAACAATAATGGACCCAAGTGGGATCCCTGGGGTACACCGGAATAGCATTGTTTAAATGAAGACTGATAGTTTAATAGTGCAACTGATTGGAGGCGATACTTTAAATAAGATTCAATCCAGCGTAGTAGATTACCGTGAAAGCCATAACATTTTAATTTGTGAAGAAGGATTTTGTGACTGATTTTATCAAAAGCCTTGCTAAAATCTGTATACTGAGCGTCGACCTGATGTCGGCTGCCCATTACGTTTAGAACCCTATCTGTAAATTCAGCAAGATTAGTAGAAACATTTCGCATTTTAAAGAAACCGTGTTGGTTTGGATCAATGAAGTGCTTCACCGCTGGAGAAATTTGTTCAGTGATGATTTTTTCCATTAATTTGCTAAAAATTGAAATTTTAGATATGGGTCTATAATTTTCAATATTGTGTAGATCACCAGTTTTATGGACAGGAGTAACGTGAGATTTCTTCCAGCACATTGGAAATTTACCTTCTTTTAATGATAGGTTATAAAGATATGACAACGGACATGCCAATTGCGTTGCACATCTTTTTATGAAAAACGTAGGAAATCCGTCAGGTCCTGCTCCTTTTGAAGGATCTAGATCATTTAAATATTTAAGAACTAATTTAGAATTAAATGTTACAGTTTGAATGTCAATGACATTTCTAGAGTCCACAATAGGTAAATCAATGTCGTTATTAATAAAAACAGACTGAAAGAAGGTAGAAAATAACTCGCAACTGCTTTGCACGTTATCACTCTTTGTATCATGAAGAAACATTTCAGTTGGATAATAACTTAGCGATTTTTTCGATTTAACGAATGACCAAAATTGTTTAGGATTTTTCTGAATAGCTAATTCAGTTTGATCAATGTATTGGTCATAACAATTTTTGGCTTCTTGTTTCTGGCGTGAACGGAGAAGAGAAAATGTTTTATAGTCTGCAAGGTTTTTATAAGTTTTCCATTTTTTATGGTATTTAAGTTTTTCATTTATTATTTTTATTAGTGATGCGGAATACCAATTTGGAAATTTTTCACAAGATTTCACCGTCTTAGTTGGTACAAATAAAGTCACTGCATCATTAAGTATGGAGTAAAATACTGATGTCGCTTTTTCTATATCTAGTCCCTCAAATTTATCGTTCCAATTTACTTCCGAGAGTAGTTCATTTATTGCTATATAATTTGCCGAATGATATGAAAATTTAAGTCTAGAACCACTTTTTGCGTCATTTGATTCTATTCTTGCAGTGATATCAATACAAAGTGATTTGTGATGAACATCTTCTGTAACGAGAGGATCGTCGCAGGTTATTACATTGCACAGGTCACTGTTACTTAAAATGAGATCAAGTATGCGATTATTACTATTATTTTGGGAATTAAATTGCTTGAGATTCAAAAAGTTTATTTTATCAATTAAATTAGTGCTAAGTGAATCGTTAAATTCACACGGAGAAAGGTAATTAACCTCAGAATTAGATTTCCAATTTATATTAGGTACATTATAGTCTCCTAGTAGAATGAATAAATCATCAGGATATTTGTACATAATACTAGAAACATTCTCAAAGTGGCGTTTTATATCTTCAAGATGATAACGACAGTGGGGTAAGTATGTAGAACATATGAATATATTATGTTTGGAATAAGTTGGAATTGAAACCCATAAATCTTCATTTATAGTTGACCAATTTAAATGACTGTCTGGAAAAAGAATCTTTCGGACAGCTATAATCACGCCGCCACCAAATTTTTGACCTGTTTCTGCATAATTTCTATCTCTCCTAAAAACGGTATACCTATCATCAAATATTTCTCGGTTGCTGATGCTACTGCATAGCCATGTTTCTGTCAGTACTATCACATCATATTCATTATTTAAAATTGAGTTGAAAAGAAGATTAGTTTTAGTTCGTAGTCCACGAACATTTTGGTAATATAATTTTAGAGTCGTGCCCTTTGAGATTCAAAATAATAGTGTAGAACAAAAAATTGAAAAGAAATCAAGATGACCTTTTCAGTTAGGAATAGTAATATTATACAAAATATGAGAATCAATAAAAATAATAAGGTTGTAATCACTTCGTTATGAGGAATAATTCGAAATGTTCCACATAGGTGCATGAAGTATGAGTATTGGATATAAAAAATAATTAATAAAGTGAAAGTATAAGTGTGATGAACACTATCATTATCGTTTGACAATAATAATATACAAAATATGATAATGAAATTAATCAAGAATGAGGATCCATGTATAACATTATATTTTTGGAAAAAAGAGGGGAATTTCCTTTTTATAGTTTTATTTTCTCCATATCTGAAGATTTCGTAATTAAATGTAATGGAGAAGTATCGTTTAGTCGAATAAATATTTTGGAATTTTTTACCCAACAAAATTTTATGTTTTTTTCTCTTGAAAACGTTTTCGCTTCCTTCAATAATTGTTGGTTAATAGGGGTCAGATGGTCAGAAAAGTAAATTTTACGTTGTTCACCAGAGATGTTAAGATCCGAGGTAGTTATTCCTTTCTTGGCTTTAACACCTGATAGAAGATCTTCCTTTAAATATCTTTTTGTTAGTTTTAATAGAATATTTCTTGGTTTATTTCTTCTAGTTTCTCCATCTGAATCGAGTTTTTTAGGGCTGATTCTAGTGACAAAGTCTATGTCTGATTTTAGTAGACTGCAACCGATGACTTCGCTTATTTTTGTAGTTAGGTTGATAAGGTTTTCTTTAACATTTTCGGGTATTCCACTAATTATTATGTTATTTTGTCGAGAAAATTGGTCTCTATTGTTGGCTTCCACTTCAATCTTAGTAATTTTATTTCTTAGGTATGCGATTTCTTCCTCAAGTGTATCCACTTTAGTGATTTTTATTTCAAACTGGGAGATTTTCTTTGTTAATTCTGTCATTTCATCACTCATTTGGTTCATGGAACACTTAATCAGTGACATTTCTGATTTAAGTTCGTTTTTTAGTTCATCGAATTTAGTTTCAATAAGATGTAGAATATCAGAGTGAAAATTTCTATTGTCTGTTTGATTTTGCGTTGTAAAGGGTTGGTTTAATTCCTTATTGATCACTTGCGGACTAGATGATCTAGAACGCGGGTCTTGCACTTTACACGATTCACATTTCCAGTTAGAGCGTGATATTTGTGACATTCTTTTAAATATAGTTGATGAGGTACCTACACATGTGTAGTGAACACTTAAGTAACATCTTGAACATTTAAGTGTTTTAGTTGGGCTTATGGTTTTTGAGCATACATTGCAGTTAATATTCATGATATTCATTATATTACTCTTCACTTATGCGTTTATAAATAAATAATATATGTCTAAATAATGCATGCAATAAATGCAATAAATAAACAAATAACCAACTTTTAGCTCAATTCTTAGTTTTGTTGGTGTCAGCTAAAATATTTTAGATTGGTTAAGATCAATTTGATGAACGCAGAGACATCTGTCAACAATAGTAAATACTAAATATTTAATATTATTGAGTTAAGTTAATTGTTGATAAAAGGTGTAAGTCCATGATGAGTTGTCAAAAAAAGACGAAATTAAGTCGAGCAGTGGATTCGAACTCAGGTTTGACGATCAGGTATGAGCGCCTCTGTCAATGTAGCTACAGGCCACTAACCGGCATGTGTCAAATTACGTGTATTTAAAGTACATAAGTGTTATTGATATATTTTTACGGTTTTTATCTTCCCTTTATTCTTTAAAACACTGCAATTCAGCACATTATCCGTAATTTGATGAGACGTCTTTAGATTTATCTTTCTTCACTGCACTAACTTGTTTTTCAATAAGTTTTAAAGTAACAAAGACAATACAGTACTGAAATGTCACAACACTCGAACATCACAAAAGTATAATAGAAAAAATCGATTTTGTTCATAAAACACTTCACAAAATGAGATTATAGATAATTGAGAAGTAAAGAAACAAGTTCAATCACGTGAACTGTACTATGCTTAGTTAAATAGTGCGTTAAAACTTTGCTTTTTATTAAATATTGCTAAGGATACAGCGTTTGACAGTTGTACGTTAACCGTGTTTACGTGAATGTGGTGAAGAATTATGACCTATTCGTGGTCTTTCTTAATCATATTAATATTATAGGTGTCTCAAATTTGCACTCTCGCCGGATTTCATCATTCGTAACCCTGTCATACATTGCCTTCCTACGCATTCTCGAGAAGAGATCGCATTACGGTCGCGGATACTCTGCTTTCATTTCATCCTTCCTCTGCCAGCTCCATGTTGCCTTTCCGTATATAAGTGCAGGGACTAAAATTTCGTTGTCCACTGCCAGTCTAACTTCCAATAACCTAACTCTAACGTCTCCTGGCTCTTGCTAGAACATATAGAACATGCTCGACGGATGAACTCCCGGTTCTAAGGGGCTTGTTGTCTTTGGATCTGGAAGTCAAACGACAATCCGCGAATTTTCAATTAAAAATAAAGCGTTCCTCTGTTATTGGTGACGTCCATCTACTCCTAACTGAAGGAAACTCTCAATTGAATTTTAAAAAAAACTTTGAATGCTCTTCTTGATGCTTGGCAATCGCGATGAGAATCATCTCCTTCAACGAGAATCAGCTCTCTTTTTTTCCCTTTAATCCGTCAGCGCTTAAAATTTTCTTGTATGAATACGTAGTTTATCTCACTAGCTTGATCACAAATAACTATCGACGTGCTAATACGCGACGTGATAACAATTTTTCACCATGGTTGTTCATCGTATTCACGATCACAATGCAACATCCGTGAACACCTAATATTCAATGTCAATATATTTACGTTTTGCGTCGTATAATCCTGCTGCGCAATCAAATATTTGAATTTTACTGGTGTAAATATGGAAAATGTTCCAAAACTGCTATTTTTATTTATTTATTTATTATTAATCATGCTATTTATTTCATTTAAGAATTTCGGCGAATTATCCATGTCCAATCAGTTTAATCCCAGTCAGTGAAGAATTTGCTTCCCTCTTATCTCAATCCAATGAAATGAATTTAATGTAATTCTGGATTACCTTCTTTCAGCATAAATATGCTAAGGCTACCAGATTACAGAGAGCTCCTTCGGGCAGCTTTTCTCGTCTGGCAACAAGCAATGTTTCAGTGTTTGTGAGCACCGCCAAGGAGACTTATGTCCTCAGATGCAGTTGTGGGTTAACTGCCAGTCTTGCTTCTATACCGAGTACCGATACATTATAGGTAATAGAGAAACGAAATAAAGTATGAATATTTTTAAAATATAAAGATAATTTAAATTAGAAATATTAAATAAAGATGCCGTGGCGCTGTTGGAAAGACAGCTAACTGTGAAACTAGCGTCGCGGGTTCGATTCCCGCCAGTTACAAAAAAAATCCTAGAAAGATTTTTTCTTAATAGGTCATGGTGTTATGGTAATTTTTTATACCTTTTTTCCATATCCTATTTCCCACCTGCTGACAAGTCTCTAAAGAAGAAGCTTAGCGGGTTATTCTATTAAAAAACATATATATAAATATATATATTATTTTTAAAAAGGCAGAAACGTTTCTATGAATATCGTTTGAATAAATTTATGTAAAACCGTTAAAAATGTATTTTGATAGGATTCATGTTGTTGAAACAGGTAGAAATAAAATATAAACCATTTAAAAAAAACCATTATAAAAATATATATATACGAATAAACGCTAAGTGTCGAATAATTGAAAAAAAAAAATTCTTACAATTTCAAATAATAATCTATCTAATAAGTTATCAAATACTGACGAGTCAAAAAAAAAATACTACTTATTAGTAGCATTGAAAATATTTTTTAATTTATAATTTTGAATATGTTTCTTTTTTGGGTGATACCGTGTGTGTTCGATTTGTTCTGACGTTTCGGCTAAGATTGCAGGAGTCATCTTCAGGATAAACTGAGTGTCAGTGTCCTGTAATGATAGCCGAAACGTCGGCAAAAATCCAACACACACGGTATCACCCAAAAAACAAAATAATAACAAAATAAGAAACATATTGATAACAGTGACCGTGAAAACCTTCGCACCTATATATAATTTTGAATTCCCGTGAAAACGGTCATTGCATTGGCCACGCCAATGCAAATTTTTATAGGAAATCGTTATGAATCTTAACGTCAAAATTATCAACGCAAAAGATGTAGCGTTTTTCTAGGGACATATTTAAGAAATATATATATTTTCTAAAGTTATTTATGAAAAAATTTTTCCACGATATCCATATTGATTTTGAAAATACAATTAACTTATCCCAATCCATTTCATATATCTTGATCGGTATTCGTATTATGTGAAATTTCCCCATTGTATAAAGAACGACCAAGCAAGGTTTCGGAAATACTCGAAGTAAGTTAAGATAAAAGGATTTATTACCAGGATATGGTTCTTGACAGCAAGGATAGTATTTTTCATGCCTCTCCGCCGGAACTCCGAGGATGTCCCACTCAACTGAAGGATAATATTCCCTTAACTCTATACCCACTTCAACTTTGTTGTCCCCTGGCTTCTGGTTTATGTGCTTCAAATCAATCTGTGGAATAAAAAAAACATCACCATTAGTATCTTTTATTGGCGGAACCCCATTGGTCGAATTTTTAATAGAACTATTTAAGAACTGATTCATTAGTTAAAATTAGTTTTCTTGTATTGGTAACACCGAAAACGCGCCTATGTTCGGGTACATTTAAATGTTGTAAATAGAAGCGCAAATGGCGTTCTGGTCTCTCTCTTCGCAAACTTCTCTACCAGTCTAAAGTTCTTTGATTTTAATATTGGCTCTGGCAAAGTAAGTCACCATTTTTATTATGTTTAAACCAGAGTTATTATTAAAGTAATTAAGTAAACTTTGTAAAGTAACATGTCGTGCAATAAACTTCAAGAGTTTGGAACAGATAGGCGGCGTTTTTATTTTAGCAAATTACACATACAGCCCGCACTCCAACAACCCTTCTCCACAATAAAAAATAAAAATTTACTGAAATGTTACTATTGTTTGCATGTTGTAATATTTTTGTAGGATAAGGTAGTTGAGGGTTGAAGCCCCTTACCCAGTTATTGACACAGAAGATACGGGTGGCTGTTTAATGATTATTTATTACATGACGAATAAATAATGAATTATGTCGGACAAGTGTTACATCGATGATAGGTTGAAGAGACTGCACTTGAACTACATGCTGGAACTGAGTGACTTCATCGAGCTGGACTGAAGTGAATTGAACTTGTTGGGCTGACTGACTGGCGTTGCTACGACCTGAGGTATCTTTATAGGCGACGTTTCTTTGTAGTTCATTTCTTCATAATAGGGACGATGTGAATGTACTGCAGAACGATGATCCCGATTTCGTGTCCAATACTGATAGAGTTGCATTAAATGTGATACTGGATTCTACAGAAAATGATGGCATTGCTTTCTTTGGTCATTACACTATTTCAGGTGGAACGGAAAAGGAAGTCCACATTTTGAATTAATCATCTTTACTGCACCCATTTAATGTGAAGAATGAAACTTTTTCACAGTTTTACTTTTAATAGCACTAAACTTGGGTTTAATGTCCGTTAATTGAATACGGAGATCTGGAGCGGATTCCAGTTCAGTTTTAAACTTGTTTTTAGTGTAGGCGTAAGCTGGAAATTCAGTCTCACATTGGTAAATCGATTCATACAAAAACAGAACCAATGACTGCAGGGTATTAATTTTTAAGTCCAATACAAAAGTCGTTCAAGTTAGAATTAGCTGATGCGAGTTTTTGTTTCAGAGATGATGAATTCTTGATATCGATCAAATTGTCATACTCTGATACAGTATATATATGTAGTTTGGTCTGATTTGCGAATGGATTCTGTACGTGTGGGCGGCATTTTTCAAAGGTGAAGCTATTTATCGATAAAAACCTTGGTGTCCGGCATCGACTGCCTGTTTCTACGACGATACGCCTTAGCTCTCAGAACCCCCGTAACCTGCGGAACTCTGGGGTTCCGTGAAACACCTTTTAGAAATCGCTATTGTAGATCTATTGTGACGGGTTCGTGGATTAATTCTCGCCCCTAAGCCGTTTTTCAAAAGCCGTGCTACTAAATAAAGGGAGAGTACTTTAATATGTGTGGCTAAATCTTCTCCCCCATGTCTAAGTCTTTATAGTATCGAAAGTGTCAAACTTTCATATGAATTTTTAAACGAAACACTATAATTTAATGAATTTAAATGTAAATCATATGATTCCCACTTTTTTCGTTTCCCATATCCTTTTCTCTCCCCAATTTTATTAGTAACTAGCCAACCCAATAGACGTTGTCCTGCTCAAACGTTGGCTTGCCTGCTATTAGCTTGGAGTTTTTAAAAATTGATTAGTAGATACCTTGGTACTTGTTTATGGCTGAATTCCAAAACATAAAATCATTCATTTTCAAATATAAAATTCTTGACGCAAATGTCAAACTCAGCTCTTCTCACTAACAGGGGTGCATTTTATTCATAAATGCGATATTCCAAAATGTATTGAATGTCAGTTAATATCATTTTAGAATTACCAAATATCCAGTAAAAAGAAATAAATGCGAAGAAATTATAAGGAATGTAAGGAAAGAATCTGATTGGAATCCATAAAAAGCGAATGTTGTTTGTAAAAATTCAAAAACAATTTTTTTTAAACACAAAAAAACAACATCCTTCCATTTTTTCGTAGATGCATTCTCGTTGAATGCGACTCTGGTAAGTCGGTGAAAAAAAGGTTTATGTTTATAACTTTTTTTTGACCGATTTGATTGAAAATTTGAATATCTACGAACACGTGCAGGGCAAAGATCTACATTTCGCTGAATTACGTAAATAGGTTAAGCCGTTAAGGAGGAGTTCAGTAACATCAAACGTACAGAAGAATTATATATATTCAGATAACTATATTTTATGTATAATTATATTAACTTTTACCCGCATATATGTATCACAATGCATGTGTAATTATGTTCATAAAATAGTGTTGTCACGTTAAACTATTAATACGTGAATCAGTATAACCACCCACAGACTATGCTTATGTGGATTTTTTTTATCTTATTAGTTCTTTTATTACGCACATCTACTGTAAACTTTTGTAATGAGATAGGAAAATTCAATAACCAAAAAAATTCAATAACCATGAAAATTCAAATCGAATTAAAGAAATAATTCGTTTCACAGTTTGCCATCTCTGGATTGGAGGTCTGGAACAAAAATGATCAAACGAATTATCTTTCAAGATATGATTACTTAACAAGGGATGGTTTGACCTTTAAACTTTGGAAAATTTGTAATGTGACCTCTCATGTATTAAAAGTGTTTTTATCTGCTAAGATTATATTTCTCGGAATGCCTGCGATTGCGTAAAAAATTTAGAAAAGAAAACTCAGTACGTAAAAAGTGGTATGAAAATTATCTACTGTGAATTTTTTATGTATCGGTGAAGGCAAATATTTTAAAATAAAAGCGATTATCATCGTCTATATCATGGGTCGGCAACCTTTTGTTATAAGAGAACAAAATTTTTTAACTTAGTTATGCAGAAATCAACTAGTCTACAATTACAAAAAAATAGTTTAACAAAATGTTAACGGGGATAAAAAGGTCAATTCTATGTTTTGTTAAAAACAACCTGACCATTTTCATAAAAAAAAACTGTAATAATCACCTTCTAGAAATAGTTTCTATCACAAAAAAGCCTTTTCTCAATTTGCAGAAAACACTCACAGGACTAAAAAAATATTACGGTACTTGATAAATAATTAAAACATAATTAGATTCATGTTTGTAATAAAAAAAAAACTTATGTAGTCATTGTTTATCATTCGTCAAAGTCAAAAACATTCCAACTGCTGTGTAAATTTTATTATTTACTCTTTCCATAAAAATACTATTATTTCAGTTTTACTTTTCTATGGCTGGCTGCTTTCTGCATATAACTACGTTCATTTTACGTAGGGATTAGTGCAGGCCGCACTTGGGCCACATGTCATTTCAGCATATCTACAATAGTTCTGTACAAATATTTCAGTTTTTAAAATAAATAACTAATTATATCGACAACTCACAGAATAAACCACGAGAGTCACACTAAACGAAATGTTCAGAAAACAAGATTTTGTTATGGTGCGATTTACAAAACATGCTAACTTTTGAACCAAGTTATCTAATTTCAATCTATCGAGAACATTTAATGTCAAATAATGATTATTTTGATAGTAAAAGTACGGACAAAAACCGTACGAATGCAAGTTGAAATACGGGTTCTGTTGATCATATGAATCTATTTCTCTGTACATATTGGCAGTTTAACAGCTATCTGCTTTCTTCTCATTTAAATTTAACTTATATTTACAGTCTGCATTACCTTATGGATAAAACAACCTACAAAGTGATGCAAACAACAATTGTCAAATAAATTAAGATTAAAAGCGTGTCTGGGACTACTGATGTTTTTTTCACTAAAACAAAGTGGACTTCATATTTTTATTTCACCTTCAAAAAGCAATTTTATGACGAAAGTGGACTTGTTGCGTTATCAACGTATTAAATAGCTGTATGCTATAATTTCTGCATGTTTAACTTCAAAACGGCAAATAGTGGACGCCCGTGTTTTTTTTCTAATGTAATATTTGCACGATTTATTATAGTTAACAAGCTGACAAGCCGCTTTTGCGGTTTAGTCGGGTTTTCATTATCATGTAATTATTTTTTCTTTCATATTTTTCTGTTCATGTATGTATCTTCCAACAAAATCAATGAGGTTTTTGTGGTTGTTAATCTGATCACTGAGAACAGGGTTTTTTCTGTAAATGAGAATTGAAAAAGATTGCTTTCAAATACATGTACTGCTAAACATTTGCCGAGTTATTATTTGCCGAGTAAACCGTTTTAACTCTTTTAGTTTTCAGATTGCAAACTTCCAGAGAAATCATACTGGTTGATTTTTATAAACTGGCGCGTGCGCTATACTTACACATACGCAATGCATAGTATCAGTGAATAAGCCCGTGGTATGACATCGCACGGCATACGCATTATGAAAATAATATCTGTCTCTCTCGCGCTCAGACGCGCTTATGAGCTTGACATAGACAACTATTGCTTTACTAGTTGCTAATGATATGATAATACAATATACACAGGACGCTTCTGCGTTCGTCTGAGTTTCACTGCGATTTTTAATAGTAAAAATATAATAATATGTACAAGTATTAAGTTTCGGATTAAAAACACTGGTTTATAAATATAAAGGTATTTTCATTTAATCGAATCATGAATAGGTCAATTATGTAGTGATAGCACTTTCACAAAACGTACACAAAAAAAAAATTAATGGTTAGAATAATGATTTTAAAAATCTTGAAGTTATATATTGTTCTATTAAATATTTTTAAAAATCTCTTATGGGTTAGAGCGGAAAAAAAAACATTTACTTAATAAAATGTCATATCTTTACGAGTATTTATTTTTAAACAAGCATGTTCTTATTCAATATTTTGTGTTCATCATAATAATAATTAATAGAGTGTAATTAAAATGCACAGTACAAATTATATCAGAAAAAATATGTAAACACACTTATTGATAAACAATAAATCTTGTTATTTATATACTTAAAACAATCTTCACAACTTTGAATTCTAGTTCTAGAGTAATTGACCATAAAAAAATCTATTTTTCAAATTTAAATTGCCCTTAGTTCTTGGAAGGACTACGCGTATAATTAGTAAAATGCAAGATTTAATAAAATGATTTGAAAAATTCAAAATAATGAAACAAAGTATTTTAGTAAATTAATATTACATTTTTTTAACACATTGTATTTTTTTTTTAATAAACACAACCTTCTAATCCAACACCGAATTTTAAAAAAACATAGCACATTTGGTTAAAATTTGATACAATTTTTTTTTTAATCAACATTCCGTAGATTTTAAATGCGTTAGTGTGAGTTTTCTAAACGCGCCGGCTTAAGTTAAACCACTAGTATGTAATATATCGCGTTGATTTGTCAACCGCTCGGAACATTATCAATATCTGCTGTGATGAGCGAGAATCTCGCGGGCGGCACCGAGACGCCTCGCGGGCCACATGCGGCCCGCAGGTCGCTGGGTGCCGACCGCTGGTCTAGACGTAAAAAAAGCCTTACGATGAGATAAAAATGTAATTTTACTAGTGAAAATGAAAGTTTTTTTTGTACTATAAGTTACGCAATATTATTTTGTTATTTAACGTTGTATTGTACCGCTATGTTGCAATTAAATAAATTGGCCCTATTTTTCAGCCCTTTAACTCTGAAAGTATTTGCTTAACAAAAAAATATTGAAAACGTTTAATAGAAAAGTTTATTTTTTATTGAAAAAAAATGTATATTCTCTTAACTTTTCTGATATTGAGTAAGGTACATGTAAAAAAAAATATTACATTTTTTTAAATGGTGATGCAAGCGTTTGTCGTTCGAGCTTAAAAACGTTAATAGCGTCATATTTGACAATTTTGTTCCAAATCGTTTCAGTGCTTACAAAATCCAAAACGAACACCTGAGTTCATTAAAAATGTTATTCCACATGTACTCACCATTCAATGCAATTCAAATACATTTTCTCATAAACAGATGATTGATGGCTTTGGTTCCTACAACGTTCATTTGAGATACTCTCGCCGTGAAGCTAACAGGGACGCGTATTTGAAATATTAAAAAAATACGTACTTTTTAGTCCCAAAATATTTTAAGCTTTGTTTAAAAAATGATTATTAATATTTTATATTTCTTTGGCGATTGAGAATAGTTTTAGGCATTGTGACACTTACATCACATTTAAATTTTCTCCCGTTTTTTTCATTTTCACAAATGAAACGAATGAAATGAGTGAAATAAGTAAAATAAATGAAATAAATAAAATGAATACTAACATATTACAACAGAGATGAAGAATATTTAAGAGAAGGCAATATAAAAGTCTAGGCATCTACAGGGCTTATAACCTGTCAATGGCTGGTTTAAGTGGCCACTTTACACACTGTGTAACATTCACCGTTCTGCCTATATTTGAACATAAATATTCCTTCAATTCTTTTATCTGTTGATGTTTGTGAAGTTAAAGAGCTGAAACCTTTATTTATGCGGGTGAGGTTAATCTAATTGAATTATTTCACCTACATACTAGGCAACGCTTGAAAATATTATTTTTTCAATTTCTATACTTCTTCATGGACCACGTAATTTATTAACAATATTTTGAGCTTGTCCAAATTTTTGTAGGCAAGGACTGGATTCAACTCCCTGATGAAGAACATTTAAGAGAAGGTAATATAGAATTCTAGGCATCTACAGGGCTTATGACCTGTCAATGGCTAGTTGTAGATGCCCAGACATAACACAACATAATAGTTATGGGACTTTTAAATAAATCTCATTTTTTGTATTGCCGGTTGTCGGATACAATATAATTAATTAAACATGTATTGTGGAACTGGATAGAAGTTAAATGGCTTGTCTCATTCGCCCAAACCAATATTGAATCAACTGCTTTTGTTCTTTTATTGTGCGTTTTTAAAAAATATAGGTATACAAAAATGAAATATAAACATAAATACGTAGTGGATAAAACTGTCTGACCATTTTGTCAATTATATCTGTATATTAAGTCTTCTTTGTATATTCTCACATGTTAAACTATTTAAAAAAAAGTATATTGTTAAGTGTCCTCGGTACAGGTAACCCCAGTGAGGTCACATTATTTTTATTATTAATCATTAACATATTACAACAGAGATGAAGAACATTTAAGAGAAGGTAATATAGAAGTGTAGGCATCTACAGGGCTTATGACCTGTCAATGGCTGGTTTAAGTGGCCACTTTACACACTGTGTAATATTCACCATTCTGCCTATATTCGAACATCTATATTGCTTCAATATACTTCTATATTACCTTCTCTTAAATGTTCTTCATGTCTGTTGTAATATGTTAATATAAACAGCTCCCCAGGGAGTTGAATCCAGTCCTTGTCTACAAAAAATTGGACAAACTCAAAATATTGTTAGAATGAATAAAATAAGCGCTTTTCTAAACACGTTTTTAAAATGATTTTTCCTAAGCGCTGTCATCGAGTCAAAAACACTCGTCCAGGATTCTGGTTCTATATCACGCAGAACTGTGTTCTCTATTTGCCCGGACGCAAACTGGTCCATAGACAAATATTTCTACCATATTATACTGATTAACTTACAGATATTGTTTTATTTTCTAGTTATTTTCGTCAACAATTTTCTGATGAACGTATGTTAATAACTGATTGGATCTATAATTTTCCGAAAATCAGACAGTGAAATGAACATCTAAGTCCCAAAACTTGAAACTTTTGAGATGGAAATTTTAATTAATTTGATTTCTCAGAGCACGGGTGTCTACCTACCCTTTCATCCCGGGTGTTCATTGAAATATCATTATTTTCTCCATCATTCCCTTTCCGCACCTAATCGTCCACAGGGCACTGGATCGGTACACCAATCGCAGCGCATCTCGATAACTTATTTGTAAAATAAAGGTAAAATAATCAGTCTTACGCTTAAGGTGCCAGTCTAGAGACTAAAATATTTAAGCGTAAAAACGTCAGAGCAACAATTTACTTAATTTGATTGATTTAATAAATTGCACCCCCGAAGTACACTGTCGTACGTCGAAATTTAGCTGTTGGGTTATAAATGCGGTTTAAACATATTATTTTTCTCTTTTTTAAAAAAACACTGACGTATCTATTTACGGTACGGTAAATTTGACATGATTTTAAAAGATTTGCAGATAATATTATTGATTGAATAAATAAATAATTATCGTGCACATATGGTGTTTTCAAAATTATTGTCTCTTAAATACTATAATTCAATCAATTAATTAAAACATAAGTAGTCAACAGTAAAAAATAAATCGTAATACGATGTTTAGCTAGCGAACGCAAACGGCGTGATTATAAATTTATTATTATATAGGTACGGCCTAAACCAATCACGACGCTGAAGAAGCTGAACAAAAATAACAAACAACAATGTAACAAAAACAAACAAGAGCAATAAAATAATGGTATACAACATATTCACAAACACGATAAACATATAAGACTTCGAGCTAAACCATGCTAATCCGTTTTCATCCTACACTATTTTTGAGTGACGAAGAGATCGATAAAAAGCCGGAAGATCTATCCAAAAGAATTCCGTTGAATTTCGAAGAAGTTGTTTGGCGAATTGACTAATTAACGCATTCTGGACATTGGGGCATAAAAACGAAAGTTTCTCTCAGAAGCAGATTTTGACTTCTGATGACATGGTTGGGAACATGAAGAGTAATTGATTGCAACAGAGATGGGACATCACTTTCGGCATTAAGTATTTTGAAAATGCATATAAGGTTCATCTCAGTTGTACGTGTTTTCAATGAAAACATATTAAGAGATTGCTTTATTTTAAAATATAAATAATTACCCATATCTATGATTTTTCTTGAGCAAGATAAACCATAAACTTCAGTATTCTTAGAAAGCAATTGTAACTAGGGTGATGTTATGTTAATATTATATTTTAACAGTCAAATGAGCAAATGCTACAAAAAATACTGGGCATTATAATGTCAATATACATATAAGCATTACTACTACTCATTCTAGATTACGCTGATGTTTCCATGACTGATTTAAGCTGTGAGCAACTCGATAAACTTGAACGACTTCAGAATACATGCATAAGGTACATTTTTGGTCTTAGGAAATATGACCTGCGTGAAAAAATTCAACGCTTATCAGTTCATGGTTTACCTCTTCGTTCTCATTCTCAAGGCACTCTCTTAATACCCATATACAATTCCTCTTTCTTCTCTAACTCATATAGTGTCCATGCGGCTCGACTGTGGAATCATCTCCCATCCACCATCAAAGATGTTACTACATTATCTCTGTTTAAATCACGTCTGAAGAAACATCTCCTTTCTCTGCCTTAATCTCTCCTCCTTTCCTTTTTCCTCTTTTCTCTTTCCTCTTTTTTCCTTTTTCCCATTGAGTAATAGTTTTGATTTAAGGTAATTTATAAACAATTACGTGTATTTCTATTTTTATATATTTTTAACTTTTTAATCTTTTTTTTTTTTTTCTATTGAATATGTTCTGTAACTTGAATTATAAAAATAAAACTTTTATTTTATTGGTTGGTTGGAAGAATTGCCATTTGGCAATAAGCCCGCCAATGTACAAATAACATTATGTACAAAAAGTTAAATAAATAAAGTTACAAGCATTTTTCAAATTTGTAATTTTTTTTTGCTCTCCTGCAAAATGGCCAGTTTAGACATATCACACTGTATTTCTAGGAGTGCGACATATTGTACGATAAAATACATGTTTCATGAACTTTGACGATTTATTATAAGTTTGAGACCCAGTGTTCATTAACACGTTGCGGCCGGCTGCACGGATCCGTGTATCGAGCATCTCGCACTGGGTGCACAGGGTGGTGCACGTTGTGTTATAAAAACGGTTAATTTTCCCGTGGCATTGCTAGTGAGCGGTAGTTTTTTAAAATGTGAAATAAACCTTTTACGCGAATGCGTGTAAAAGGTGTATCGTCGGTGGTTCTGCAATACCACGTAACTATGAATAGTTTTTTATATTTTTTTTATTTGATCGAATAATGTAAAAAATAGTGACATTTATTGACCTCCACGATTCCCTGATTTGATTATCCCAGATTTTTCCCTATGAGAGAACTTGAAATCAACAAACCAACTACAATCCTGAAGTTTAAGGACAATATCTGAGAATAAATTGCCGAAATAACACCAGAACTCTGCAAAAATGTCGTAAACAATATGCTTGTGAGAGCAAGCATTTGCTCCCCGGCAAGAGACGGCCGCTTGACCGGCATTATATTTCAAACATAAAACTAAAAACCGTATAATCCCTCAATAAAATATAAATGATGAAATTGTGTTACATTTAAAAAATATTAAATAAAACAACGGCCTGGAATATAAAACGTAACATGTACGAATGCATATTTTTTTAAAATTAAAAGTAAATGTTAGTCCGAGAAATGAATCAATAAAAGTCCGAGAATGGACGCAGCAGCCTCCTATAACGTCTTGAGAATGCAGTGGTAGATCTGGCTTGAACACGTGCTACGCATGCCATAGGAGAACCTAAACCCAAGTCGCCTGTTTTTTAAACCTGCGGGCTCGCGCCGTTCTGGAAGGCCGTCGATAACGATATTTCGATTTTATTCAGCGGAATTAAGGGGCGCGCTGGATTGACGTGGGAGGAAGAGAGAGCGCTGGCAGGCGATAGGGTCTCTTGGAGGCAATTGGTGATGTCCACATGCTCCACTTAGGAGTGGATGTAGAAATAAAAAGAAGAAACCTTCCTTTACTGTGCTGAAAACATACGAGCGTTACGGAGATGTAAATGCAAAACATGAGAGGTTTTAAATCGGAAAAATTGAATAATTGTATGCAATTGTTTTAATCATTTATAGTTGAAGTAAAAAGCAATAATATTTTTAATCTAATTAATAAAAACCTGAAAAAAACAATGGTTGACGTTTGCAGCTGTAACAATGAGACCGCCCCTAGTAAAGGCTCGAAATTAACTGAGCACAACTGGCGAACTGTGGCAGTGGTACAGGTTACCTGTGAATTTGTCTCTTTTGCTCGCGAATATACCTATAAATTGCATCTAGAGTGAGACGTATATAGTATTTGAGACTATCGTTTAGTTGGTACTCTTTTAAACGATACACGACACATTGGTAAACTTTTGAGTGTATTAGTGATTCATCTCCGATTTGTTACAAAATACTTTTTCAGTGCCCAATAATTATTTATTATTTAATTTATTTTTTTTTAAATTGATTCGTAAATGTAAAACTGAGAAAAACCAAAGACTTAACTCAGTGTTTAGATATATTAAAGTTATTTATTAGATGCAATGTTCACAAGCTACACTTCATCGGGAATGGAGAGTTAATTATAAGTGAAAATGCAACAAATTCGTAATAAAGGGTATAAATTTACATTAGAAATTTATATTTATTTATTTATTTATACTTCTACATTGTATGTATTCTTTTTTTTATACAGAATAATGTTCCCTCACTGAGGTGTCCCGTGCCGAGGGAAACATTTTACAAAATGTGAAACATGCCTAAGATAAGCTATTTAACAAAGTTAACATAATAATAACAATAAAAAAAACTAAAAATTACAACAGGGATGAAGAATACCTTAAATAAGGAAATATAGAAGTCTAGGCATTTACAGGGCTTATGACCTGTCATTGGCTGGTTTAAGTGGCCACTTTACACACTGTGTAACATTCACCATTTTGCCTATGGTTTGAACATCCATATTTCTTCAATTCTTCCATTTGTTGATTTAAGTGAAGTTAAAGAGCTGAAACCTTTATTGTTGTGAAGAGATTCATCTGACTGAATTATTTCACATACAAGGTATATTATTTAAGGTATTCTCCATCCCTGTTGTAATTTGTTAATCTTAATGACTCCCGAGGGGGTGAAATCCAGTCGTTTGTCTACGAACATTTGGACAAACTCAAATATTGTAACAAAAAAACGTAATTATTCCAATTAGCCTAATTATCATTAACATTATAAACAATAAAAAACTAAAATATTCATAAAAAACATAACCAACAACCAATTGTTAGATTACAGAATACCGGGAATGAATATGCATCACATTTTGATATATTTAGTTTATCTCTGCCTAACTTAAAAAATAAAGTGACCAACATATTTTTATCAAAAAGAGCAAATCATCTTCAGAAGATTGGGTTGGAATAGTTATAATTTGATTGATTAATGTATTTTGTTATTGTATAATTTCTTTAAAATTTATATGTATTTCAAGTAATTAATAAAGTGCAAGTATATTAATATTTCATACTCGATTTTTCAAAAATATTTTTATTTTTAAGCACTCTTTATACCACATATATGTAAATGGCAGAAATGCCGTATATAAATAAATAAATAAATAACCAATTTATATAGACCAATAGAAAAAAAAATCATAAACAGTTCACACATTTTACCTATTTGGCTTGATCCACTCCACTATCCATTTCTTAATAGAATAGAAATAAAAAAAATAGCCTTGTACGTATAGAAAACCGTTTTTTAAATATCTACGGGAGTAAATTTAGATCGGAAAGGGTTAATCTGAACGTGTTATTTTTACATAAAAATTGTTTGTACACGTGCCGGCGAAACGTTCCAGAAACATAATTATTTAGCATTTCGAGTTCGGAGGTAGACGCAAGAAATAATCTAAAGCCAAATGCCTAAATTGTTTTCGCGAGATCACAAACCCATAGCAAGAGATCGTTCAAATTGAAACAAAGTTCTCCCCTTCCAAATGAACATCCGAAATCCAACTTTTAGTAACCTTCTAAGTAAGCAACCTCCAACAGAGTGAGGAGGAATCAGCCCTAATTAGGAATACTGCCAGGATCTCGGGCCAAACTTTTGTCCTTTGTTAGACGGACTTTTCTTCTCGGGTGTTTGAAAACCTCTAACAGACGGAAAAGAAAACTAAAAAAAGGATATTGACTGGAAGGAACGAAATTGACCAGGAATTTATACCTTTAAAGGAATTGGAGAATACTTATATCGTGAGCATAGAACGAAAACTGGCCAAGTCAGAATTTCTGTTTGTTGACAAATCCATCAAAACAATTATTGATAACTGCCATAAACCAAAAAAATATCTCGATGCTTTGTTATCTTGGTAGAATGTAAATGACCCTTTTTTTTGTATAAATACATGTTAATTTATATAATTTACAAGAATAAAATAAAGATTGAGTTTTTCTACTGATATTTTTTGGTGGAACGGCATTTTAATTATAATAATAAAAATACGTACCTTTTGTCAAATAAGTACCCGGAAATTCTCATTTTAAATTTTCCCTCTGAGAATATTTAAAAAAAAAAATTTTCCCAGGTTGGCACAACTGTCAGCCACTATTCTGTGAATTTTTATTGCTATGTGTCATTTAGTTTGGTTACGGCGTCATTAGGAACAAGTCAACCTTTTGTGTGCGTTGCGATTTTTACTATGGATAAAAATATCGAACAAAGAGTTTGTGTGAAATTTTGTGTTTCAAACAAAATTTCTTGTGCCAAAACGTTGGAAATGTTGAAAAAAACATTTGGTGATTCAACCATGTCAAAAACTCAAGTTTACGATTGGTATAAATCGTTCAAAGAGGGGCGAGAAGAAGTGAACGATTTGCCACGTTCAGGACGGCCTTCGACCTCTTCAACTGCAGAAAACGTCGACAAAATAAAGGAAATGGTGCTCAAAAATCGTCATTATAGTTTGCGAGAGATAGCCCAAGAAATGAACATGTCTCATGAGACCGCTCGTCATATTTTGGTTGATGTTTTGGGTATGCGGAAAGTCGCAGCGCGATTGGTGCCAAAAGATCTGAATTTTCTTCAAAAAGTGAATCGCAGTAAGGTGGCTGAAGACATGCTTAAACGCGTAAATTCCGATCCAACGTTCATCAAACGCATCATAACTGGTGAAGAGACATGAGTTTTCGAGTACGACATGCAAACAAGTCAACAATCATCAGAATGGCGCACCAAAAATGAGCCGAAACCGAAAAAACCGCGCCGAAGCAAATCGAAAATCAAGGTGATGCTGACCAAGGTTCGTAGAAAGCCCAAAAATCATCAAGCCCGTTTAATAAAGGAAGCCATAGAAATATACAAGCATCCTAATAACATAAACAGGGATGATGGGTTACGACTACGAACCTCATGGTACCCGGTGCTTCCAAAGCCCACGGTACAAACTCCACACACTTAACCACATACATTGCCCGACTGCGACACGGTACAAATTCCTCACAATTAAACACACTAAAAACTACACTCATACATTCAGCCCTGAAGATGGAAACTGCAATGTGCTCCGAAATGTCGGCAATACAAAGCCCACAAACACGGCATAATAACCCAGAAAAACACTATCTGTGATGCTGACCGTTTTCTTCGATATTCGTGGTGTTGTTCATTCGGAATTTTTACCGGAGGGCCAAACCGTCAATAAAGAATATTATCTTGGCGTTATGAGGCGTTTGAGAGAGATTGTTCGTCGCAAAAGACCAGATTTGTGGCGGAACAACAGTTGGATTTTGCACCAGCGCACAAAGCGATCATTGTGAACGAGTTTTTGAACAAAAATTCAACAAATATCATCGAACAACCACCGTACTCTCCAGATATGGCCCCGTGTGACTTTTTCCTGTTTCCAAAACTCAAATTACCACTTCGTGGAACCCGTTTTGAGAGCATTAAAGACATCAAAACTAATTCGCAACGAAAACTGGAGGCCATCCCGGAATATAGCTTTAAAAAGTGTTTCGATGATTGGATTGTTCGTTGGAAGAAGTGTATTGCCTCAGAAGGGGCCTATTTTGAAGGGGATATAATAAATTTAGATGATTGATAAGTTGTTTGTGTTTTATTTCAAATTTCCGGGTACTTATTTGACAGTGTAGTATATAGTTTTATTCCACTGTAATTTATAAATTTTTACCAGCGACGAGGTTTCATCGTGACCGACGTCGTCAAACCAGTCTGACGTCTGCCAAGGATCCTCGGAACAGTTAACAAAATCTCACCAAACAGTATTGTTGATGTGTTCCTACAGCAAGGGCAAGCATTCAAAAAGCAAGCGGTGTTATTACTCCTGGATTAAAGATGTCACACCTGCAATGCCTGCTTGCCATGGCCATGTCTACTGTACTTTTAAACAATTTCTTTAATAGTTTATAAAGTTGTAAAATTGTAAAAATGGTTTAGGTTAAGGTAAACCAATATATTATATAATAATATATCATTCGTGCCAATCCATAAGAGTTTAATTGAGCATGTTGATTGGCAAAAAAAAATAATTGAGATTGAAGTTTTTACACACGCACACTCATAGTTTTGCTGTTCAGTACGCTTTTGATTTTAAGTTTCTTTGGCTTTACACTGTCCAAAGCATTATCACTGTATTTTGTTAGTATGGATAGTGTTTTGATTTTGTCAATATTTCATTAGCAGATATTAAAAAACTGACTCGAAAAACACAATTATCAATTTTTAAAAAACTTCAAGATATTAATTAACATTGTTTATATGAAATATTTTTCTTTTTTAAAATATATTGTCTATGCACTTTTTTAATTCAAACAGCTCAACACGGTTTTAAGTAATTTTTTTTATTTTTTATTTTTTATTTTTTAGGGCTTGTTTTTTTTTATTTAAAGATGACCGCCACCCAGAACTAAAACGTGGTCATAAAATCACAAAATTAGACTTGGCCACTTTTTGCTGTATGCTCACGACATTGAGAACTGACGTTAAGGAGTGAGTGGGATTCTAGACAAAATAAAATAAAAACTATGATGATTTAAAAAAATTTACTTAATCTATAAATACCTCAATGTTCAAATTTTGTTGGCAAATAATAAATATCCCTTTTAACGAATTATATTAAAAAATCAAACATTTAGGTGATTAAAAAATAACAACAAATTACAACAGAGATGGAGAACGTTTAAGAAAAGGGAATATGGAAGTCTAGGCATTTATATGGCTTATGACCTGTCGTCGACTGGTTTAAGTGGTCACTTTGGACACTGTGTAACATTCACCATTTTGCCCATGTTGCTTTCTTAACGACTTCCCAGGGGGCAAAATTTAGTCTTTTGTCTACAAACATTTGGACAATCTCCTAAATATTGTGATTAAAAAGTATTAAATAAGAATAGAAAAAAAAGTGTCTTAAAAATATTAAAAAGGTAGATATATTATGATATTAATAGTACATTATCTTAAAAATCTTTTGTCCAAAAACTCAATGGAAGAAAGATAAATACACTGAACGCCGTTTTGGTTGTAGAATGCACACGTGCAGCGGTTATCAGAGGGGTCAACTTATAAGAGGAGTGAGTCGATGGCTGCTCTCAGGTAAAAATTCTGAAAAAGAAAATCGAGTTGAAGAACGTCCACCTGATAGTGTAGTGGTTTGCCCATTAGTCTATTACGCTTAAGGTCCCGGGTTCTATTCCTGGGATGGTTGACACGAAATATTAATTTTCAATTTTAAAGGTGATTATTTACTGCATGATCGGGATACGGCTGATGATCACCTTATTTTCCATGAAATAAAAATGATTTAGATACTCCGCAATTGGAAAGCCAAAGCATTGCCCTTTGCACCATTGGGTGAAGATATAAAAAATATGATGATAATTTAAAGTTTTCGGTGTCCGGGTGGCTGAAAAATACAGTTGTGCGTGTGAAATATAAACAGAACCCATGGTTACTCTCAGATGAAATAATAATTTGAGTGCTAAAAGTCCGTCTCGTAGTATAGTGGCTGGCACGTTTGCCTATCATGTTTGAGGTCCCGTATTCGATTCCTACCAAACTCGACATAAGCTATTGGTTTAAAATATGGCTTAGCAGTTTGAGTTCACTTCAGTATGAGCTTTTATAGGCACGCTTCCTATAAGTACGTTGATATTTTATTTTTGTGTTACCACTATGGTGAAGATGAATTGTGAGATTTGTATGTTAGTGTCCTAACGAAGAAACGGGTAGACAAAATAAATAAAATAGAACGGGGTTTGAACCTCGGGCCTCTGATACGTGAGAGTCTGTGAGAAAAATTATTTATATTTTATGTTTGAATAATGTAAATATTTGTCGGCCCCGTAATATAATGGTTTGCCTACTGATATGAAATATTGATTTAAAAGAGTGTTTTTACACCAAAATATTTTCATAGTCCCTGGACTGGTATCTGAAGCGAAAGACTGATCATCATACCTTCATTTAACAAAAAATCTTAGCTACCGGAGGGCATGGTAAAGAAGATTTATGGTCTCCGAACAATGTCCAGGACACCGACCCATAACACATCCAAGACATTTGTGTGTTCCACTAAATATTTTTCACTAAAATTCATTTGTAAATAGAACCTGCAATATGTATAATCAGAAATTAAATTGTGTTGACATTAAAAACATATATTTAACTTTCTTTAAAAATAAAATTTCCAAAACAAATTCAAGTTTTGATGTTGCGCCTTGAATCCGCAGCCTATATTATGCAGGTTATGTGCAATTCTGTAAGTAGGTACATAATAAATGTACACTGTATGGTAACTATAGTTGTATTATATATTATAATGTGCAACTGTGTGACCAATATTCAAAAGTACATATATTTTTATTAATGTATAACATTTCCCTCTTGTACTTAATAAGGAAAACATTCGCTCACATCACCGAAGATTTGTTCCTCAAAATTTATAAAACATTTGTCCGTCTACTCCTGGAGTATGCCTACCAAATCTGGAGTCACTACTTAAAAAAAGACTTCTAGTTTTCGAAGACCAGAGATGAGCAACTAAAATGGTAGTTTCTCTAAGAAATAAATCATACGAGGACCGCTTAAGGGAGCTCGGGTAAAGTTCGCTGTAAGAGCGGAGGCAGCGTAGTAACTTGATTGAAACGTTCAGAATCTTAACTGAGCAATATAATGTACCCAAGTTGAAATCAGTGTTTACTGTGAATGAAAATCGCCATCTCAGAGGTCATTCGTTGAAACTCAACACTACCTCCTTTTTATCCAGCCCCAGGAAGAACTTCCTGACAAACCGAGTTGTGAAAAAATGGAATGGCCTTCCCGAGAAAGTGATTGGCGCAAGTTCAGTAATGTGTTCAAAAACTGCCTAGATGCACACATCAATTTATAATGTTAAATAACTATGTACACTTGATATACACGCATCAGCTTAATAGCTGCTTGTGTATTATTATTAATAATACAACAATGTTTGAGTATGTCCAAATGCTTGCAGACTGGCTGGATTTCCTCCCTAGGGAGTCATTCAACAGATGGAAGTTAAAAGTCAACAGATGGAAGAGTTGAGGAAATGTGGATGTTCAAACATGGGTAAAATGGTGAATGTTACACAGTGTGTAAAGTGGCCACTTAAACCAGCCAATGACAGGTCATAAGCCCTGTAAATGCCTAGACTTCCATAGTCCTTTCTCAAAAATGTTTTCCCTCTCTGTTGAAATAAATTAAAATTATTAATAATAATAATGATAATAATTTACATTTTTAGAAATATTAGAAGTTTGGGATGATTAGTTATTTTATGATATGTATAATTTTTATGTGTCAACATTTACAATAACAATATTATGTGGAAGCCTCTAATTGGACTTTATGACATGTATTTATAGTATAATTGTATCTTATAAAGTTATAAATATCTGTTGGCTTTCCAATGAAATAAGACACGAAAAATTGAATACAAATCCAGAAGTGTCGCAATAAAAAAATATTTCTTAAATCTTTTTGATAGTGATTATTATTAATGTAACTAATATAGATGGTGTTTTATGTTTCTTGTACAATAATGTTTTCTTTCTATTTCGGATGTTTTAATATTTATGATATTATGTATTGTCAAAAAAATGTTTTTTCTTATGTACGGTCCCAAATGAGTTTCTTTTATAACTCCTGGAAGTATAATGTGTACTTTTTGTATTAAATGTATTATTAATAATAATAATAAAAGAAAATAATAAAAAAAAATAAATGGAAAATGCACTTGTTCTAAAATGCTTTCGAATAGCTAGACAAATTTCTTCTGAAATATTTTCATTTAAAAAAGAATATAATTATCAATCCTATGTGATCTACCCAATTTACCCATCGCTGTATTTTGGCAGCAACATAACAAAAATGATCAAGATACGCTGCGATTGGTGTGTCAACGCAGCGCCCTATGCATCATTAGGTGCGGCAAGGGAATGACGATGATGATGAATGTAAATAATGTACAAATTTATGTAAAAATGCCGGGAAATACATATACATACACACACAGTATATCTGACGGTAAAAGCTTTTTACTCTTGACTGCAACGGGATATTTACAAGTCCACCTCATGTTAAAGTCTTACATACTGCATCCGACCGACATACCACGTAGTGCTTTTAGAGAAACCTTTTAACTTCTGGTCATTGAAGTATGCGCAAATACCAAAAAGATTATTGAACTTTAACCCTTAACCTCTACCGCCCAAAAAGGTTACGTATCCACTATTTGTATTCGAGTCTAGGACCATAAACTTTGATGTACGAGTATGTTATTTAGTGTATCTATAATGGAAATATAAATTATATATTCTACTAGCAGACCCGACAAACATTGTCCTGCCCGAACGTTGGCTTGCCTGCCATAAACTTGTTGAACAAACGTTTTTTCGTAAATAAGGACGCACTTAATTTATTTTTGACTTTTTTGAGCCATATATATATTTGTAATAAGGGCTGGATTTTCGTTTTATCTTCTCGTGCGATTGGCTGCGAGGCCTCGTCGTGCTCAAATCAAAATCAAAACAAGTGCCATAATCCATGGAGAAAATACGAGAATACGTGTTAATGAAGACAAGTCAGACCGCGTTTTACCCTGAGCATTCCAAAATTGTGACACTCCATTAATGTTCAACGTAAATTTAGTCATTTTTTGACCGCCAGTCGGGTTTTGACGTGACCTTAACATTTAATTCGAAACCAAATGAAAAGAAAAATGACTGTGTCGTGAAAGCGTGCAAAAACTGTCTAGATAAAAGGAAAAAGACTTTTCATAAATAACTAGGTACCTAGGTACTTGTTCATGATTGAATTTCGAAACTAAAAATTATTAATATTTATATATCGAATTTAATTAGGTACCTAGCTACTTGTTTATGGTTGAACTCCAAAACAAAGAATAATTAATTTTCAAATATAGAAATATTGTTTCAAATGTTAAACTTTGCGCTACTTATCAATAGTGATGCATTTTGTATAAGAATCCATTTTTTTTAATGTATCAAATATCATTTTATATTATTTAAGCATTACTAAAAATCCATTAAAAATAAGGTTATAGGTAGAAATTCAAAAATTATTAATTAAGCATTTATTAAAAATAATTATTGTTTGTAAGCATTATAATACAAACTTTTTTCAATAAACAAAAAAAAAACATCCGAATTTTTTGGAATATGCATTTTAGTCGAATGCAACCCAGGAAGTTTGATGAAAAACACATATTCGCTCCTAACTTGTTTTCTAATGAACATATTGATGATATTATTATTTACAAACTTAATTAAAGTAAATTGAACTATTTAGCAAAAAATCGCATGTATATCGGTCCGGTAGTTATCGAGTCTACAAATGACAATACAAATGACATACATACATTAGTTTATATTTATAAATATTGGTTATTAAAAAAAAATTTTTTATTGAACGACACGTAAATTCAATTAGTCTAATATGACAATAACCGTTTTAATCGTTCTCGAGACATCATCAGACTGGTATTTTTTTTTCAATAATTAATATAAAAACCCGTTAGTGCCATATAAACATATTAAAAGGTCAAGTTACGTTACGTCTCGTCTGGGTGGTGTAGACATCATGTGCTCTTTAATGTTGATTTTAAATTGAACGTAGTTATGTAGAAAGCAGCCAGCCATAAAAAAGTGAATCTGAGATAATAGCACTTTTATAAAAAGAGTGAAATTAAAATCTACACAACAATTGGAATATTTTTTAACTTTAACGAATGATAAATTATCATCTTCATTCCCTTTCCGCACCTAATGGTTCATAATGGACTGCATTGGCACACCAATCACAGCGCATCTTGATCATTTTTGTATCATGAAGTTAGGTTGATCGATCTTACGCTTCAGGTACCAGTCCAGGGACTATGAAATATTCCAGTGTGAAAACACATTAAAAAAAAATATATTTAAACCTCGTCGGGAACCGAACCCGAGACCTCTTGCACGGTAGGGAAATGCGCTGACCATTACACCACGAGGCTGACTATTGATAACCTGAGCATGTAATATATGGGAACTTAATTGGTTCATTTTTATTAAGTGGATTATGTATACTCTAAAATTATTTAAACTGTACTGTATGTTTTCTTGAATATAATAATAACTGTTTTGTTAAAAAGCGTTTTATAGAGTTGGCTGAGAAAAATTATGGATTGTGTTATCGGAGTATGGAGTGAGCGGAAACCTGACACGGGCTATTGCTTCTCTCTATAAAGACAGCACAGCATGTGTTAGGGATAATCAATTATCAGTTACGGAATAATAGGATGGGGAGGAACATGTAAAACCACATTAGAGCCATTAATGAAAGCACAAAAAACCTTACTAAGAATAGCCAACAAAAAGCTTTATCAATACTATACAGACAGAATTTTTACAGAATTTATAGTATTTCCAGACATAAGGCAAATACACATAAAGACAATTTTAAGACACTTTCATCAAAAGATGGACAGCAAATTTATGACACTAGGCAAAGACAAAAAACAATACTTCTGCTCCCAAAGAAAAAAACAAATTACGGACAAAGGCATCATGATTTTCTAGCCCCTAAGCTATACAACTTTTTAAGTATGGACATATCGGTAAGAAAAATGAAAATGTTTTCAAAACTCTAGTCCTAATAGATTGCTAAAAAGACTAGACACGAAGCTGAGGAATATGTTTTATATATCAGAATATAAAATATATTAATTTCTTGAAAGTCTTTTCTCATTTTATTAATGTAGGTATGTTTTAGAATCATTTTTCTTTTAAAATTTACACAAAAATTTATGTGAAAGTATGTACTATTATGTATAAAATAAATAATACACCAACACTATGGAACGTGCCTGTGGGCCAGTGGAGTGGCTACTTCCATAAATAAAAATGATTTTTTTTTTAATGTACCTATTGTATTAACATTTTCTTTTGTATACTATGTATTTGTATTATATATTGGATTAAATAAATAAACAAAAATAAATAAATTGATCAAACATTTCGTAGTTTGATATTTATAAAAGAGTCAAACAGGGATGTGTGAGGTCACCGTGGCTGTTCAACGTGTTTATCGATAACTGCATGAAAGAACTGAAAATCTTAAGAATAGGAGCAAAAATGGGTGATTTAAATGTCAATTGTCTTTTGTATGCTGATGATGCCGTGCTTCTTGCTAACAACAAAGAAGAACTGCAATTCTTGGTAACAAAGGTCTACGATGTATGCAAGGGAAGCGATTCGCTGATGAATGTGATGGTTTTTTAAAGAAATGAAAGTATGATTAAATGTGAAATCACTGTGAATGGAGTTATACTAAAACAAGTAGAGGAATTAGTGAATCTAGGTATGTTTACTAGGGATGTAATGACTGAGAAAGATACTGAAAGGAGGGTGAGTGCTGGGAACAGAGTGAACGGTGCATTTAAACCAACCTTGGCAAATAAATGTTTGTCGCGAGAGGCAAAATTAGCAGTTCACAATGAAGTCCTAGTCCCGACCCTGATATATGGGAGCGAAGTATGGACTTGGAAAAACAGGGATGGAAGTGGGTTAAATGCTGTCGAAATGCGATCTCTCAGGCGAATGTGTGGTAAAACTATGTACGATAGATGCGCAAATGTAGAGATCCGTACATAATGTAAGGCTAAGATAAGCGTTATTGACAAAACCAAAAAAGGAGCTTTGCGCTAATTTGTAGAGCGAATGGACAGCAAAAAAACGGCCAAGAATATTAACAATGCGAATGGTGATAGATACAGAAATAGAGGAAAACCGAGAGAGACATGGCATGACTAAATCTAACAAATACTTGGACATGGACATGTCGAAAGTCGGAATAATCGGCGCGCGTGCATGAGAAGATGTATGAATGTAGAGGAAGCGAGATCTGTATGCAAAAATAGAGTGATGTGGCGTTATATCCTCTCTGCCTTCTCTTAATGTCGTGTGATGGTTTGTTGTTGTTGTTGTTTTGTTAAAAAAGAACTTGATAATCATAATATTACCGTTATAATAATAATAAAATAAAATTCTTGCTGTGTAGTTTATTCGTTCGGTTCAATATTACATAGCCCATAATTGAATGAGTCTAGAAACTTGCCAAGCTAAACTGATTTCGGCACGTTCAAATTTTAATGGATCCCGCGTCAATTCCGTGTCTGGAATTTAAATTGAGAGCTTTCGACTATTCGGTAGGATTCCAGAATAATTGAAGATCACCGGCTTAACGTTTCGCTACCGCCACCGCCATCAGACTCCATAGTAGAGGAAGGTACTCTATTATGGGATAGTTGCCAAATATGAGACAATGCTTTTACTTTCTTTTTTATGTACATTAGATTGTCGTTACGCGGTAGTGTTGCGCTCTCCGGATCAGATGTCCAAGTTTGAATATCTCTCTACTTATAACTCGAATCTTTTTTTCTAGCACACACATCTATAATTTATGAAAATGACTCAAGATTAAAAATATTTTGGTAAATACTTTTTTTGGCTTTGAAATGATATTATAAGAACAAAAAAAAACAATAAATGTTAGGCGTTAAATGTTATCAAAATTATAGGCGAAAACTCCAACCACTATACTTCGAGGCGGACTTTTCTCACTCTTTTTCTCTTTTCAGGATTTGCACCTGAGAGTAACCATCGAGTCGAAAACACTCGTCTAAGATTTAGAACTTCATTATTTATCGAGCCAGACATGTGTAAACATGTTTTGGCTATGCAATTATTTAATAGTTTAATTTGGGTTGTTAGAGCGTCGCAAAAAAGGAATCCCATAATAGGCTCCATTTCTCTTCGTTTTTAATAGCCATTTCTATGTATATAATTCTAATAGATTCTAAGTGATTTGGAAACAAAGCCTAGAAGCAATAATAACAAATTATTCTAAATACGCACATTCCAAGGCACTTTTGCATTGCAATTTAGTAGAAAAGTTCGGGTGTTTTAATGAGATTGCGCGGTTCCTCCATAAAATAAACGTAAAGCGTCCGCTTCTCTATTTTTTTTTTAAATACAATTTTTATATCAACAAAGAATTAAGAATGTCCGAATTTTTTTTGTATTTAAAAATCAAATAAACGATTTCAAGTAGACAATAATGATTTGAATATATCCAAATGTTTGCAGACTGCCTGGCAATTGCTGGCGCAATTCATGAAATTTTCGTATTGTCCAGCGTTCTGTCCTGCGCGGTCGAGGCTGTTTACGGAGTTGGGACTGGACATTTTTTTATTTATTGATGGAATTTATTACACACATTTTGAGACATAAGTCCCAACGCTATGGGACATAAGTTCCAATATCCAATATTTTCATATCTGTACTGTTTTCTGTCCACATGCGAACGGCCTTTAGGAATCATCCTAATTTTCTTCAAATGACCAAGAAATCATCAAACAGAAAACATTAGTTAAAACGAGAAATAAAAAGCATTGAAATTTTTAAATTTTATATTAAAAGTTTGTAATAGTTCACTAAAGCTAGGGTTTCCTAGGAGAGCGGTGACCGTACTTTAACGGCCGTAGTGAACGGTGATACAGTGGACAGCCGTCGTAATGTCGACTAGAGAGTGGTTTCCTAGGGAAACGGTGTCAAATGGTGTTGATAACACCGTTTTCCTAGGAAACCACACTCAAGTCACCGTTACGACGGCTGTCCACTGCATCACCGTTCACTACGGCCGTTAAAATACGGGCACTGCTGTCCTAGGAAACCCTAGCTTAACTTAAAAAAGGATAAATAAATAAATCAGATGTATTGATGCGTTCTACAAGATGGACTTGCCAACGATGCTCGCGGCCTTTTGCTTAATTCCAAGAGGGTTAAAATAAAATATTTGTGTTCAATGTGGTTTTTCACTGTCCCTAGACTAGCACCAAGAGCGTAAGACTGATCATCTTACTGACCGTGTCCAAGCGGATGAAAAGTACAGTTATGTGTGTGAAATTGAACGAGAACCCTGAACTAGTAAATGTTTTCGACTAGACGGCTGCTCTGAGGTAAAAATCATGAAAAAGGAAATCAAATGGCAATAGTCAGCCTTGTCAAGTTATAGTTGATGTGTTCACCTACCATTTTCAAGGTCTTTTGTTCGATTTCTTGTATTATGAAAGTTAAATATTAATTTTAAAGTTTTTTTTTTAGTTTTATTTATTTGGGAAATCAACAGCTACAGATACACAGCGAATATACATGTACAAACGAGAAAACATAAAATGAAACCAATAACAAATACTTGCAAATATACATAAACAAATAGGTTTAGAATAAGAATTTGTGTGTGTGAGAGAAAGAGAGGGTGCGTGGGTGCGGGTAAGGTGTGTGTACGAGGTATATACATATATATATAAATAGATATATGGGTGTATATATGTGTATGTCTGTATGAATATGTATCAAAATGTGTATCCGAATAAGTTTATATTTTGTTTGTGTGTGCTCTTTATTAATTTGTCAATTATTTTATATATTAAAATATAATTGCCTAGCTTGGAACGGGGTATGTACCCTTGTTAGCTGGGCAAAGTGAACATGGAATTGTATTTTGATAAAGAGTGTGAATAAATAAATAAATAAATAATAATGTATTAGGGTGTGAAAGTGTGGGTGAAGGTGTGTGTACGAGTATATGTAAATAAGTATCAATTTTGTATTGAAAAATTAAATTGGATCAGTCAGTATTTGCAAACATGATAATATTGCATAATTAAGACATTATAAGAATAAGTGTGGTGTAATGGTCAGCGCGTTTGCCTCTATGCAAGTGATCTCGGGTTTGATTCCCGACATGGTTGATATGAAATATTTATTTGAAATGCTGTTTTTACACTAGCATATTTCGTAGTCTTGATTGGTATCTGAAGCGTAAGACTGATCATCTGGCCTTCATGTAATAAGAGTGATCAAGATAAACTGCGATTTGTGTACCAATGCAGTGCCCTATGCACCATAAGGTGCGGAAAGAGAATGATGATGATGAAGAATAATTTTAAAATATAGAAGAGTTCGTAAATCAATTTAAACAAAAGAAAATATCAACAAAGACATAAAGACTAGCACAAAAAATTAATTAAAGAGCTCGCATTTTAAATGTCATTTTATTATAATCTTAAGAGTCGATATTTATTCATTTTAAAGAAACAAATAGTTGACAGTGATATATTAACATTTAAAAAAAAAAATACAGTTTAAAGACAGAACAGCAAACTTTCTAAATAAAAATCATACATATTATTAAATTGTGTTACAACAAAACGATGTGTTTATTTGTATTTGTATGAGAGTACGCGTAGATGTGTGTTTATGTGTATTAGTGTGGGAGTAAGTGTTCAGGAGTGTGCATCATTAAATAGTAAGTGGGATCGTATCGCAGCCAGAAATAATAAGTCTTAATTTATTTTTAAATAAATTAAGGGGTATGTAAAATATATCAATAGATGAAAAAAAAAACATTTTAGTTAGAGCAAGAACGATAGAGGAAAGAGTGTTGTGCAAAGTTAGTGCTACAGACTGACATATGGAATAAATACTTATTTCTTGTCACGCGAAAGGGATTAATATTACTTTTGGAGAGTAGGTAAAATGAGTCTACTTTATTGTTTAATAATTTATGTAAATAGCATAATTCAGATACAGTGCGTCTATTTTCAAGAGTAAAAAATAAATTTTGTTCGGCAAATTGGCTGTAAGAACAAAGCGTTTTATTTTTTTTATAATCTAGGTATTTTAAAATTTTTTTGTTTAACATTTTCAATCCTTTCTATGTTTGTTACGTATTGTGGGCTCCACACAATGAAAGTTTGAATTATACATTCTAGAAAAGCACATAATTGAGAGTCATGGGCATAGTTTGTACGAACGGATGGTACACATAATAAATAGTTAGATGTAAAACTCAATATTTTATTTTTCTGGATTGGCATCTGAAGTGTAGTGAGTTTCCTAGTGCAGTGCCCTGTGCACCATTAAATGCGATAGGAGGGGGTATATTAACATTGTTTTTCATTCTACGCATGAAGAGAAAATTTGTGCAAGAATTCTCAGGTGTAACAGAGCCCTTTTTATTCACCGTTATTCACAAAATCAATGATAGAATTAATTTAATTCGGGTTACCTGGATAGGACGTGATCGGGTAAAAGTAAGCGGGATTCGATTACTCGAAGCATCGCGTGTTTTTTCTTGATAAATTGGCCCATGCAGGCAAACACGCTTCACTGCTGATTATGGGTTAAATATTTACACTCAAAGGGGCTGGACCAGAACATGAGCCGAGTTAGGCAGAGGGTTTGGGGGTTTTTGCGCTCTTTGATACTGCGATTTCAAATTACAAATTCTAAAAATGGAAAAAATTCAATAAAAAAAAAATCAGTTGGTTAGAATGCTCAATATCCCCATGTTAATGTGTTCGTACATATGCCTCCGAATCCTGGGTTATGACAAATAATATTGAGGGAACCATAGCTGTTAACGAAAAGCGGACCGTAGTAAAAAAACGAATTTTCAAAAGGTTGGACAATTTTTTATTTTCGATGTACATATTTACCTTTTTTTCCATAGTAATAAGAGTTTTTATACGTTTATAGATTATATAAATTTAAGAGATAAGATTATGTATATATATTAGAACTTAACTATAAGCACCTGCCAACGAACTGCATTTTATGCAGTTCAGTAAGACTTGATAATTTATATGTTAATTTTTGTATGCTTTTCATAAATAAATAAAAAAAGTAGATGTTTGTGTTTGCGCATGGGTATATGTATGCGTGTATGTGTATGTATGTGTATATGTATGTATATTTATTTTTTTATTAACGAACATTGTCCATGTATACAATTTATAGGGTTTAAATATTATAATAAAATAATAGTTTAAAACATCAAAATAAAATAAAAGAAGCTTTGACAAACATAAAGGAACATCAAGACAAGATTTGGATTATTAATTTAGTGCTCGTTTAAATTTTTGTAAACTTAAACCAAAAAAGTCCAGATCTTGTCTTGAGTTAACAATACGACAAAGACGGGTCGTTGGAGAATTAAGGCCATAGTTTGTTTTATAGTGATCAATGAACAGTACTTCATAGTTTCTCAACCTACGAGTCGGAATTTTGAATTTTACTTTTCCCAGTAATGATGGAACATCGATTATACCATTTAATATGCCAAACATATATCTTCTTCTTCTTTTTCTGCAGCCTTATTCTCTCCACTGCTGGATAAAGGCCTCTCCCTCGAAAATCCCTCCACTTTGCCCTTGAATGCAATTTGCAACTTGAATTCAACTATGCCGTGTTGTGTTGTTTTAAAGTGTAAAAATACTGCTGGGATTTTAAAGAAACAGGATGGGATCACATTTCATGTGTAGTAGCAAATGCATGCGTAAGTAGCAAATACATAAAAAATGAATTATTTTTCCATCTGTTAGATCGTCGAAGAAAAAAAAATGGACATTTTGTTAGTGTTGCCAGGGTAGTAATTTTTTTTACCCTACTTTGCTCATCTAATTCGAGAACTAATGAAAATAGGACCTTGAATTAAACAACTCTGTTATGGACATTATCTTTAAAACATCAAATATTATTTAACGTGATATAAAAATATCCGTTTTATGTAAAATACAATTTGTTTTATAATTAAAGTTCAAAGTTCAGTAATTTAATTGCTCTTATTTAATGACCCTTTACTTATCTACTCTGTTGTGTCAATCAATACTTCCGCGTGCACAATCAAATTTTAGAGAAATTAACAGATTTCTTTTTTTTTACCTTACATTTGTGTTATGATTATATTTTTACCCGAATCACGACATTACGAATGCACGCGGCGAAAGTGGGGCTTGGTGAAAGGATTTTCGGACACGGTCCAATGTATTCAAATATGATTCTACGCTCCTTCTGGACTATTCTTAATTCTATGCTTCCAACCTTTTAGGTATATAAATTTAACCGTTCTAAAATTACAGGACTATCATATGCAAGGCACTCGTCAGTAATTTTACACGAAAGAAGTGCATCTTTGGTCATTTAATAAATGACTTTATTAGTAGTTTGTTTTCAGATTCCAAATCAAAAATTACATTTTCAGTCAGCGGTACCTATGAATTTATTTACGTAAAAGTAATGCTATACCGGCAAGGAAAATACATGAGTCGTATATCTTTGAAAAGGGCACAGATGTTATCAATTTACTTAAGTTGTAAAACTGGAGGTCAATGATTCCAAAGTAATAAAAGTCTCAAGTTTTCTATCAATTTAATATAAAAGTCTTATTACAAGGAGGTATTTTTATTATGTCTCATCATCTCAGACGGTCAACCATATGTGTAGAAGAAATCAATATGCCATATTTATCACTAAGTCTCTTAGTAAAGCGTAAAAATACTTTTTAGTGCGCTTTTATAGCGATAAAGCGCAGATATTGATCAATCACATTTCCCGTTTCTACTGTAGATACCGCTGTCTCTGGGTAGGACGCACAGTGCAACGAGCACGCCCAAAACCTGACCAAATTTAAAAAATATTTGTAAGCAAATACTTGTGTAGTGAATTGTTTTCGTGTAAGGATGATTATATTGAAATTAGATTTGTCAGATGTTTTGCTACATAGGTGGCGTGTATTAAAATAAAAAATTCACTTACACATTACGTAGAGATGATTTATTTTATAACTTGCAACACCAGAGTAGCTTAGAGTTCTCTATTAGAAAGAGCAATTAGTCATTTTTAAAATCTTGATTTATTTAACGTCTCAGTTCTCCACTACAAACGAAAGCTAAGTCTCATTAACAATAATTATATTTAGCGTATTTTAATAATATTTAGCATCGATTAATAAAATAAACCTCTTGAAATAATATTTAGTTTCTTTTTGAAAAAAAAATGGATGTAAAACAAACACCACATTTTACGCAAATCACTTCATAGACCCATACTTCTTATTCAAAACTATGGAGATATCAACACAAATGGAGTCATGCGTTAAACATATTCTCGTCACATTTTATTGTCCTATCATAAATTGTATTAAATTGTGTTTTGTACGTAATTGATGCTGTGTACGCTTTGTATTTTTTGTAATAATATTACTGTAATTATACCAATTTAGCATTTTGTGCACAATAATAAACTTAAATAATAAAAAAAATGTATAATAACTTGATTAACTACAACAGTGGTTCGAATATAATAATAAGTAATACTGATTGAATCTAGCCATGTCAATAATCCTGATTTTAATTTATGTTTGCGTCAAGTGTTGATAGCTATGTCGCATTGCAAATCTGGTACCAGCGCTGAACGATCAGTTTCTAATAGGTAATGAATGTCGATAGCTATGTCACGTTGTACATCTGGTACCAGCGCAGAACGGAGATAATCTGATTTTGGTTTGCGTTTTGCAGCATTTGGTGACTTGTTAGAATGGTATACGAGTATGTTAGACCTAGTATTTAATATTGCCAAAGTCTATAATGTAAATCCCAAAATTGTCTTGAAACCAATGCACGTTGATTTTAGTTTCCAAAAGAAAATGTATCTGCACGTTGGTTTTATATTTTTATTCAACTACGATGGTGAAGGTATAAAGTGTATTTGCATGTTAGTGTAATTTTGATGTCCTGACGTTATGTTAGTCGATACATTATATTGACAATTTGAATTAGGCATCCAGATGTTTATTAACTGAGATGGATATGTTCTCTGGATTTGTTCGGCATGTGATGTTAATGACCTTATCTCCCTTAGTAGATTCACTACTTTTTTTATTATTAAAAGCGTTTTTATATATATATATTTATTCTGCTTGTGTAAGAAAAGGTTTTGGGCGTATATATTGTTTTTGTATATTTAGTTATAAAGGTGCTAAACTTGCTTTGTTTCTTTGTTGTTCTCAATATGTGTTATTTTCTAAATGCTAATATTATTTATGTCCCAAATTAAGTTTTTGTAACTCCTAGGAATGTATTTCAATGTATTTTACTTGTGAAATACTTTGTGTTATATGATTGATAAAATAAATATAAAAAAAATCTAATAAAATGAGTGACGCTTGTTAAATATCACAATTTAAAAAAAAATCAGTACAAAATTTAGATTAACGGTTTAGCGAAAAAAATAAAATTGAATACATTAACGAATTCACAAAACCAAGTCAGCAGTTAAATATTTGATAAAATAAATATATTTTGAGAAGTTTTTCTTTGTAAGTTCCAGTGTGCGATGCCGCCGGGGTAAATAGTTTAATGAACTGAAAAATATCTTATGATTTACGAGGCCGACAAACCCCTCAAATCCTGTCAGTTCAGGGGTACCACCATAAAAACGGTAAAAAATCAAACCTATTAAATATAAAATAGGCGTGATGAATCTGTAGTTGAAAAAGCGTGGGATCTCCTCGCAAGGGGTGAGATATGCCTTAAAACAAGAATAAATTGATTTGATGTAAAAATAGTATTAAATCAATAACTGTAGTCATAAAATTTATAGAGTTATTAATTTTAAAGTTTTTAATTCCATTGTTACTGAAGAATTTTACCCTTCCCTTTGTGCGTTTTTATAATTTAATTCATTTTTACATTTAACCATATTAAGGTTTTTTTATTAGAAGCTTAGCCCATCTTACAAAAATACATACACCGTTGCAAGTTACGCAAATACATTTTAATATATTATTATCGTTTACAAGTTAATTTATTTTAAAGAAAGAAGAGACATATGCAATACAAACTTGCTACAATAAGGTATTAAACGAAATAAACATTATATACATAAAGTATACACATTTTTTTACTCAATATGGGCAAAATTATTATTTGTTTTTTTTTTCTATATTTTACTTTCACCGTCTAGTATATAATTTCTAATCCACAAATGCATCAACCTCTCTAACTCCCTGCGACCAATGTCATAAAACAGCTAGGTCAACTGGCAGTTAGGTATTTATTTATATTTAAGTGTGTGACCACTACCGTTCATAATATGTACTCCTGAATAATATTAAGTACCCTGAATTTTTCGAAAAGAAAGTCAATTGGAAAACGAAACGGTTTTTTAAAAATAACTCTGATTAATTACCGGTTAAAGTGCAGTTTTTGTGCAAGCTCTCTAACCAATTGGACCATATGTCAATACAGAATTTGCCTGTGCATGGCATAGGTGTTTTAGGTTCTGGACTCTTAAGTATATTTGAAAACTAATTAAATCCAAACTACGTAATATTAATGATATATTTTTTATGTTCTAAATCAAGTTACGAGTATACTGAGCACTCGTGATATGATAAAATAGAAGTCTAATAACAGTTGTAGAAAAAAACAAAAAAAAATCGGATACAAAAAAGTAATTGTTTATTATTTTGAAAAACATTTTTGTACAGATTCATAAAAATAAAATCGTTTTGTAATATGTGATAAATGTAAATTCAAAATTTCTGTCATTTTTCCACTTTACATAGAATGCCTCTTATTTGATTTCAATTCGTGGTCATTTCAATATATACACTGTCCAAAATCATTTTTTTTTTTATTCAAAGATTTCTATAAAAAAATATGTGTCAATTTTTTTATTTAAATTAAAAAACTTAAAGAAATAAAAATCATCCCATAAGACTATACGACAAGTTTGAGAAGAGGAAAGTTTTCTCCCAACGATTTTTGAGACGTAAAACATTTGAAATCAGTGTTTGCAGAACTCGCACGTTTAGAAAATTGGTTGAATAGATGATAAATCATGTTTTGTCAAAGGCATTCACGTCTCTGGGATGAACTAAGCAAATATTTTGGTACTGCCTTTTTTCATCAAATGTAAATAGTGTTGCCTTTCTTACCCCTGGTGTCATAATAATTGTCAAATAAAGTATTAACAATCCTTTTACTTTAACTAGATTGAATCGAAATAGTTAACGACTTTGGGAACTTCTTCTTCTTCCTTGACTCTTCCCACTTCATCTATGGTTGGCTCTTCTGTTACGGAGTCTCCAAGTCTCCTGTATTGTACCATCTCACTAGGCAGCTGCACGTTCCTCAGGTCGCCCTTAATATTGGACTACCAGGAGGCTCGTGAACGACTTCGAGTTCTTGCTTGTGTAGGGATATCTAACGCAAGTCTGACCACGTGATCGTCATTGTGTCTATTAATGTATTCGTACCATCGAAGTCTTGTCTCTTAGTTTCTTCGCAATAGATGCAACCCCGAAATTATCACGAACATATTAATTTATTATTTTCAATCCTGGTAACATTTGCGGACTATCTGAGAATCTTAATTTCTGCAGTATGAATTATTTGTTCATGCTTTCTTTTTCATGGTCCAGTATTTTTATTCGTTAGCATAGCTGGATGAACGATAGTCTTGCATATTTTGCCTTATGTTTTTATCGGAATTTTTAGGCAGCACGTAACATCTGATTTAACATAAATTAACTCGATGTATTACCTCTGCATCTGGGGTTACTACTCATTCAAGGTATTTAAACTGTTTATGCCTTTGAAATAAACAGTTTTAATTTCGCGATTATGGAACCAATCTATAGGTGACTCGTATGAGGGGAGTAGAGTAATAGTATGAAAAACTTTTATTTTATTAATTAATATAAGTTATTTTATTAATTATGTTAAATTTATATTTATATTTTGCCACGTAATTATAAAGTACTTAACGGAATTGAACGAAAAAATTCAGATATATTTTTTTTATTGTTCTTGTTTTTGCAATATGGTCACGAGGAAAGATTAATAGCATCCGACATAGCCCTCCAAACAAATAGCTAAATTCAAGTTTACTTGAAGGGCTTACTCTCTTTTAAGGGGCAATGAAGTCAATTGAATAAGGAAGTTTAGTGTATTTTAACATTTTTTTATTTACTAAAAGACTATTAAACTAAATAATTATTTTTTTTAATATCGTATTATCAGCGCTACGATTTTTTAAAGTTTTGTATTTCTGAAATAACTCCGCGTGTGACGTCATAAGTTGTTCTCTGTTAGTTGTTCCCATTGGTTCGTTTATGGTAAGCTAACCGGACATCCTTCACAGATTTTATACCATTGGTTGGTTCATATGAACCAGTGACGTCAAATAAAGTAGTGCGTTTTTATTTAAATATTTATTATTATTTTTTCCTACATTTTCAAGAAACTTTGCCGTAAAATTTTAAATGCTCTAATTTTTACCGCGAGCAAGAAAATATTTTTTGTATCCAATTTTCCGTAGGGCTCAAGTTCTTCATTAAATTATAATCGTAAATTTTTAAAAGTCATTTGATTTTATTAGAAAAATAACTGTTTTAAGTATGAGAGGTCGATAGAATGACTCTCGGACTCGGGTTGTTATGGTTTTCGGGTATATGGAAAGAGTGTTTTTATTACGAAAAAGTTGAAATCTTAATTGAAATGAGGTGTGATTTTTAGTTTAAAAAATTATAATTAGAGCATAAATTTTACGTAATTAATTGTGGCAACCCTGTTTTCATGAGCGTTTGTCGTATGTCTGGGTAAAAATCAATTCGAAAACTGCAAATTGGATTGTCTGAGGACTGCTTCCTGCTGGAAGCTGATATGCCCAAGGAGAGAGGAACTTCAGTCTGACGAGGGGGGAAGTGTTGCATAAATAAGTGGAAAACACTTTTCAAGGGTGCACGCCAAGATCGCGCT